>NC_141796.1:3791760-4091760 GCF_054643075.1 Acanthaster planci
AAATCAAACATTTTAAAGGTTATGAATAAACGTATAGTAATTGGCGCAAATAGTCTGAGTAGCTGAAAGTGCCATTAAAACAACAGAAGCAGAGCACCACTAGACAGGAGAGCTGAAGGATTAACTGCCGTGTCTGTAGTTGCCTTGTGCATGCTGATATGCAAATTGAGCTGTTTGCTCTCAGATCGTAATTTTGTGCTGTTTGCATCGTAGCCAAATTTCTGTGTGAAATTTTGTGCCAGTTTCGACATTCTGCGTGGAGAAGTTCTGGACCAGGTTATGGGCCAAGACTCTCAGTAAAGCAAGAGAAGATTAACTGTACGTTATTCATTGATATTAATGTATTTATTTTGAAAAAAGTCAAAGTTGCTCGTTCAAGTCGACTTTGAATTTTTTTTTTGCTGCTTGTGCTGGAGTTAACTTGTGATTATTCTGTGTTAAATGTTCATTTTAGAACAAGTCGAAGTTCAGATTTTGAGTATCCATTTAACTCGAACGATGGAGATAGTTAATTGATGTTCGCACTTCTTATGAGGCAGATGTTAGTTGCCATTTTGTCGTTGAGAATTCTCAAACTATGAACTTGTAACAGTGATACTACATCATGAGGTTTTGGGTCATTTATACATCTCAATGTTTAGATGGTCATCAATTTGGCTACTGAAGACACTCTGTATACTCGAGTTTGAAAATCTGGGCTGAGTGACGACCAAAGAAGAACTACTGTAGAGACTGACCGCAGGCTACCTGGTTCCTCAAGACCTCGTTTGCCAAGGACCGGTCGGAGCTACACACCACCTAGATGACTGATGATTTAGATTTAGAGACTGCAGACATTTTGTGTTGAAGTTCTTGCTGGTTTATTCAAATTGTCGATAAGAAAGAACTGAAATACTCAAATCTACTGGGTATTTTGGTTGCATAAGACTAAGATTTGGCGGTAACTGTCCAGTAGTCAGTATTAAGAGGTGAATATGTCCAATCAATTTGAGGTATTTGTGATCAGAAGATACTGAATATTTACTTGAACATGTTCTAACGTTAAAAGTCTGACTATTGAAACCTCTAATTTTATTTTGTATTTTAAATTTGGAATCTTTGTAAATACTTTTGGAAGCACATTGTAAATAAGAAATCATACAAACAGAATAATGTGTTTTAATGTCTGGCGCTGAGCGACGAGCCAATGGTATCAGTAAGTAATTATCATCAGTGTCTCTGTGCAGCCAAAACAAAATCACTATCGCTCTCTCATGTTATGGCCATACGTCCAGTGGCATACACACCAAATGATGGAAGTTACCGTGAGCGTGGCTGGAAATTTATACCACAGTACAATACGTAACAGCATCGTGCACCTGAGTAGTTGCCTGTCCTCAATTTTGTACCAAGGAATAGATTAAGGCCTTACTTAACGAACTGCTTGTAACCCACTTTCTACAAAACAAAGACGCTCCATTCGTGCAAAATAATGGAGCGATGGAAACAATTGCGTGACTTCTCAGATGGAGTTAAGTCGGATAATACCCGAGGTAAGCGCCATTTGTAGCCTTGTCCAAGGCGGTTTACGCGGCCGTTAAACCCCGGCAGAGATCCAGGCCGTACGCACGCAAACCATGGCAAACGAGCTGCCACCCTAGTACGGTACAACGGCAGACCCCAACGGATCCCCGTACACAGACTTATGACGGCTATGCTACCGCTGTAATACAAACCGAACCACCGCAGACACATGTGCGTATACATTTACATGTACGTAACCCCACGTACGTCAGTGCGTCAGCTGTCCATAAGGTGAGAGTGGGGTAACGGCTTCACTGGGAATCGGATGTCACTTGCAAAGCATGACGGCCCGACGTACTGTGCAATGTACCGTACGTGTTAAAAGCGAACCTGCTGCATCGCAGGGTATTGCGCATCACACCGTGCAGTATTTCCGCCGCGCACATACAGCAGGCCTAACGGCCGGGGTTGTCAAAATCATCGCCCAATGCTTTGATCAAGTCTAGCCATTGGGTGCGTTCGATTAGCTTCCCTGAACACACCAGTGTTACACTCAAGGGAAGCCTCAAAATGAGGCTTATCGAACGCTGCAGTGTGTTTTCCAAGGCATTCTAGGACAAAGGTCAAGTCCCCGCCTCGTTCCATCATGAACGTCCATGCTCGAACAGTCCATCCGTGACGTCATTACACTCGGGCAGCCTCCAGAGACCCGCTTGCCAGCTGGGGTAGTGGTGGCTGACACCAGGGCAGACACGAACATCACGTGATGGCTAAACGAACGCTCTCGTGTAAGTTTGACTTACACGTGTAATCTAATCGAACGCACCCATAAATTGCTCTCAGCACGCGCAGTTACCACGGCGCAGACTGCGACACAAACCATTCCCTTGTAGGCAGCAAGGTGCACTTTCAACTCAAGTAAACCCGCCGCTCTAAACAGAAAGGGCTTGCACGTATCAACGCTGCGAAGACCTCTATCCCAGAGCTGCGTGTTCACTTTGTCAATGCTATTGAAGAGGCGCTTAACAGCTGCCCTACTGGCTCAACAGAGGCGAGGTGGAACCACATCCGCGACGCCATCCATTCAACGGTTTAGTACACAAGGCAAGAAAAATAGGAAAACCCAGGCTGGTTTGAAGCCAGACTGCCCGAACTCGATCCAGCGATTACAGCCAAGAGAACAGCGCTGCTGAACTACAAGATACATCTTTCAGAGCACTTGTAGCGCTCAGGAGAGCTAGGAACGAGACTAGACGTATTGCTCGGAGATGTGTCAACGACTATCAGAGCTATACGAAGGCATGAAGAAGACTTTTGGTCAACGTGTGTCCAAGATTGTCCTTCTAAAGTCATCATCCAAGGATGTCATCATAGATTGCAGCAAACAGATGGAGAGATGGGTTGAGCTGTACTCAAGGAAGAACACCGTCACTGAAGATGCCATCCGCCTTCTATTGACGAACTTAGAAAGACTATTGAGTTCTTAGCCTGCGACAAAGCCCCAGGAAATGACGGCATTCCTCCAGAAGTCATCAAGCTGACCAGTAAACATTGCTGGTAAGAAGGCGCTATACCGCAGGACATGTGGGACACCAATATCATCACCTTATACTAGAACAAGGGTGTCTGGAGCGATTGCAATAGGGTGTATCACTCCTCCGTATTGTGGGCAAACCTTTGGTCAAGTGGTCCTGTGCAGACTGCAACATGTCGATCCAGAGGCCAAGTGCAGATTCAGAGCGAAGAGATCCACCAATGGCATGATCTTCTCGCGGAGACAGCTACAGAAGAAGTGTCGAGAACACAGACAGCTGCTCTACATCGCTTCATCAACCTCACCAAGGCTTTCTATTTATTCAACAGAAAAGACCCCTTCACCCTCCTGGAGAAGATCGGTTGTCCTCCCAAACCTCTCACCTTGATTGTTTCTTTCCTTGGGGATGGGAAAGGCATCGTCTAATCAGTATGACGGATTCACCTCTGACTCATTTCCAATCGAGCGGAATCAAGCAGGGATGCGTTTTGGCGCCTACTCTGTTTGCTGCTATCATTCACATTCACCAGGTCAGAGGGTGGGATCCATCTCCACACCAGAAGTGACAGCGGCCTCTTCAACCTTGCCCACCTGGGAGCAAAGACCAAAGTGCTTTCTGGAACTGCTCTTAGCAGACGATGCAACACTAGTAGCACAACTTGAATGCATTGAGACGATTCAAAAGCACATCATTACACATCATTATGATGAAATACTTTCCCCGCTGTTCGCTCCAATCTTTGGAAGATCGGAATGTCCACCAATTAGAGTAGTCAGGCTTGTAGACTCGTTCATTATGATACAGGTATGAACGACGTAAATACAAGTCCGGCAATGTGATTGGCTGCTACCACCTTTGGTAGATGCGTTCATTTGCTGTGTACACACAGTGGCGGTACTCTAAAGCTGGGTGTTTAATTAAGATGTAAACCACCCAATAACCAACACGAAAAAGGGAAACGAAAAGAAATTTCAATTCACCACCTGACGAACATGCCTTTAAATAGATCCTCATGTCAATTACAACCTGCCCATGCTATGTATGCTATGACATTATACCAGCTCAATTAAATTTTTGTAACAAATTTCAAGTAGTTGAAAAAATACCTTTTGGACGGATTAGATATTTTAATAAATATTATCGTACTTCTTTGCTTCTACGTGGGTTGAATTTGTGTTCACGTAATATTCGAAATCTTACACCGGGTCGGTTCAGCATCATTATACAAGGTATTTATCTGAAGAGTTCTATATTCTCGCTAACACTAGCTCCGTTGATGGATTTAAACAGCTTCTTTTTGTTTCGATTACTTTTACAGACGTTGAATGCAGCGCATGCATCCTTCCTGCCGAAGCAAGAAAAACTTGAGCTAATTCAGCAGTTGAGGTCAGCCTACCATGTCACTGATTGATTCAGATCCAAGGTTATTTGATTCAGATCAAGCAATTTGATACAGCATGGGAAAAGTTCTTGACTAATCCAGCAGTTTAGCCGCAGTTCGTGATGTCGGCACAATAACAAAATAATCGGATTAGCAGCAACTACAAAAGATAAATGCATTTCATGTCCTTGTACATTTACTGTTCGGTTTCACTGTACCTTATTTTGATTTTTATTGTACCAGTTTTAAAGGTATTTTGGTACCCTTTTGATTTTTATGCCAATGCAAATTTCCGTTCTTATGCTTTAAGTACTTTAGGCTATAATTTCACCACAGTTTGCCAGAATTTTGAGTTTTGTCTGTCTTTATTTGTTTGTTGGGGTGTTTGTTGGGTTGTTTGTTGGGTTGTTTGTTTTTTCGATTTGTTGTTGCTTTAGTATATGGGACAGCAGGCTATTTGACAAAGCTTCCTCACAAAATAGTTTCGGTGAGCACGAACAGCACCCAAAATGAACAACTGCTTCCTGTAATGACATTTCAGAAATAGCGACGTCATTCATTGGGAAAACATGGAATATGTTAATAGGGACACTCATTATAATAAGATTGACCCAGAAGGGATGTTCAATCATTTCTATATCATCATTGCAAACATTTGAAATATGTAAATTCTTACTAAAACTTTATCTCATGGGTCCAAGTTTTAATATTCTGATGTCTATTTGCTTGATTACAACGCCATGTCTGCAACAATAATTTTTGGCTAATGTTTTTAAAGTTGTTGGCCATCTACAGTTATTTTATTTCTGATGACTCCGCCAGTTTCTTTTCCAAATTTTCAAAGTTTAGTTTTCTTTACAAAAAGCAGATGAAAACTAATGTTTTCATCAATATCGATGTTGGCTTGATGATGTTCATAATGTAAACTGCTGTATATTACTGGTAGGCGTCGTAGTTCCAAACCTCAGCTTCATTATAGCTGTTAGTACCGTGTAATAGCATACATCTGTGCCCAAAAGCGACTCTGATGAGGTGGATGATGAGTTGTAGTGACGGCATGTGTTGTTCGATGTACTAAATGTCATTTCCAGTGTATGAGAGGAGGCGTTGAGATTTGGATCGTTTTTGGACCATTTCAATGACAAATTCCCTTACGTTAAAGCCGCTGAGCAGAATTATTATCGATAAAAAGAGATGGTTAAGAACTCAACAGCTAGTCAGGTATCTCCTGTTTGCCTGTCATTTACGACACCTCGAGCTTTTGTAGGGAATAATCTGTAGAATGTTTGTGACATCCTCTTTACATCACTCTTGCAAAAAACGTAACAGATTTAACTAAAACTACACAAGACGGTCTGTATAGTAGAAAATAGTAGAAAGTAGGAAAGTTATTGTTTACAAAAATGTGACTTTTTGTATTGATAAATTGTGGTTAGGCTACGAACAGAGATGTGCGAAGCCACACGATCAATCGAGGTTAACATCACCCGCACAGGTGTACGCTCATATAGATTAAGATTATCCTTTTGGCTTTACAGTTATTTAAATATGAACTCAATGGGTTTAGACTGAATCATTCAAAAAACTCTTTTTGAGTATTTTTGTAGAGTTTTCCAAGGTATCAGTGTTTGTCAACAGTGGTGAAATCAAACTAAACTTGTCTGCTGCAACATGACTCTAATTAATACCATATGTGCGTTGCTTACAAACTAATAAAGTTTTGTTTCATTTCCTGGCCTGCTTAATCTTTGTCGTAGGCCATTTTACAGGGTTCTTATTACAAGGAGATCTTTCTTCTGCGTTAGATTTCCGGTCTTTGACTTTTCATTCGTTACAAAGCCATTCACAAAATTCTTGATAGGCTACTTTAGAACTTATTGAGAGGCATAAGGGTTTCAAAGACTTTTTCAATTGGGGTGTTTCAATCCATTACAAAAATTTCAAAGTAAAAATTCAGCCAAGAATTTAACAGAAAACACACGGAATTCAAACGACCATTTAAAAAGCTCATGGGTGATGAAAGCCTTGC
Source organism: Acanthaster planci (assembly GCF_054643075.1). NCBI lineage: Eukaryota > Metazoa > Echinodermata > Asteroidea > Valvatida > Acanthasteridae > Acanthaster > Acanthaster planci. The sequence goes on from NC_141796.1 coordinate 3,798,209, forward strand.
ATGGGCAACTTGAGATCACCGTGTGGCTTAGCGAGCGAAAGCTTCGGCGGTAGCGTCACGACGCACGCTGGACTGCTGCAGTGGGCATAACGCAGTATGGTCTAGTGTTTTGTCATCGACCATGCAATCAAAAGCATTAGATTTTTTTTATTAAAAATCTTTCTGCCCTATTGTAAGACTTGACGTGAGAGGCACAAATTGAGGTAATGGACCAAGTTTCCCAATTAAAGTATTTTTCTGTCGTAAGAAACCAGTTGCCTTGTCTATGCATCAATCACTGCTCTTGACCGCGGAGATCGAGATATAAAGATAACACATACCCCCTCGATTTGCCAAGGCTTAAGAAATCACTCCCTGAATTCATATTGACAGGACGGTTGGAATGAAGCTCCTTACATACATTCGGTCGAGTTTGCACGGAGCATTTCTCTACGCCCTCAAGAACGTTCCAGCCCATAAAATTAACAATTAAAGTGAAAATAGAGCAACAACTCTCAACAAAAAGTTCGTTCAGTCAAAAATGGGAACTCGAAAAGAGTAAAACAAAATGCATATACTAAAAAATCCATGAGCGTTTTATCCTCCCGTTACTTTTGCATGCACCATAAGTGACTCTAGCATATTTTCAAGAAAGTTAATTCAAAAGAAACAGGACGTACTTGTCTGGATTTCATGGAATATTACAAAAGGGAAACATTGCAAACATGAAAATTGAAATGTCACTGCCAAGAAGTTAGTCATGGACAGTTGCGCACCCAAAGGGCGGGGCTCAACCTCCTCCCCCACCCATCCCACCAAGAGATTTTTCTTTTCTTTTCTTTTCTTTTTAGAAAAACAAACCGGAAAGGGGGCTTGAGCATTATGGAGGTAAACTCGAGTTTGAGCCCCCCCCCACTTCCCACACAGATTCTGGGTGTGCCACTGGTCACGGAATATTGCCTCCCACGTGAAACGAGCCGGACTTTTTTGTGATTCCACACTTACCTTTGATCTACTTACCAAAGCAACGTTATCTATCTGCACCGGAGTTTATTTTACGAGTGCCTTGTAAAATTGGCCAGACTGAATTGAAAGCACTGCAGGTCAGTGGCAGTGTTTCAGGAGTGGGCTTTGTCTCCTCTGCAGTGGATCCAGAGGTGGAGCCCCCTTGGGGACAGACTCAATTTCTCCCATTTATTTTCTTTTGTACTCAACTGGTCAGTTAATAATACTGAAGACGAAAATTATCATTAAATGTCCGCTCGTTTTTGGAGTTCACCTTCAGTTTGGCGCCCCTTTTCCCACATTTGTAAGTGCTGTAGGCCTACTCGACCCTGGTATTATTGCTGGGTAACACGTAAAGATATCCCCAGATGATGTGACTACTTTTCAGAAATGTATGTGGGGTCCAAGTAAACAATGAATTTAAAGACAATATCATTTATGAGTAATACAGTATTTTATTTTAAATCATACTGTTGATTAATGACGTTTAGCCTACTTACAATTTAACCGAACGACGCAAAATCCCCAAGTTAATCAACCCAGTGTGCCAGTGTCGGAGGGTTAAAGTCCGAATGAGGTTTTCTATTGTCAGCTCCACAAGAATTGCATTACGGTAACTGTGTGCGTAAAAACGAAACACTTTGATTTTGTTACAACCAAGCCGATATTGTCCCTTTAATCAACACGATGTCAAGGGTGACCTCTTAAAATTAGCATTTCTGTACATGAAACGAGCACATTTTACTCACCACGTGACAACTGTAACAATTGAAAGAATCCTTTCCACAAGCGACAGTGTGGATCGTGTGGTGTGCAGGGTACCCATGAAAAGTAAACGGCAATGCAAGTTGGGGCGAAATCTCATCTACGTCCAAAGGTTTGTATCTTCATTTTAACATTGTAAGAACTATATAAGTTCACCCTTTCAGTATGCCTCACGGATAACAGCGATTTCTGCCGATGGCTGTTTCACCGTTTAACCCGGAACTGCGTTCAGAATTCGTGTAAACATGTAGCACATGTACATGTACAGTACTCTGTGGGCCTGCAGACACAGGGGCCTTCCTTCATCTCAGCTCACAGTGGGCCTGCAGCGACACGGTAGGCCTGCAGCGACACAGTGGGCCTGCAGCGACACAGTGGGCCTGCAGCGACACGGTAGGCCTGCAGCGACACAGTGGGCCTGCAGCGACACGGTAGGCCTGCAGCGACACAGTGGGCCTGCAGCGACACGGTAGGCCTGCAGCGACACGGTAGGCCTGCAGTGCCACTGTGAGCCTGCAGTCACAGGGTGCCTTCGGAACCTGTGCGCCTTCATCTCACGGTGGGCCTGCAGTAACACAGTGGGCTTGCAGCGACGAAGGAGCCAGCATCGACACCGTGGGCCTGCAGCGGCGTAGTGGGCCTGCAATGATGCGATGAGCCTGCAGACACAGGTGCCTTAGGACACAATGTGCCTTCTATGACAACTCACAGTGGGCCTGCAGCGACACAGCTTTTTCCAAGGCGGTTTACTTGGCCGTTAAACCCCGGCAGAGATCAGGCCGTACGCACTCAAACTGAGGCAAACGAGCTGCCACCCTCGTACGGTACAACAGTAGACCGTAATGGAGCCCAGTACACCGACTTACAAACCGAACCTCCGCAGACACTTGTGCGTGTACATGTGCATTGTACATAACCCCACGTACGTACGTGCGTCAGCTGTCCGTATCATTATATCGAGTTGAAAAACCGCCTTGTCGCGTCTGTATGTCCCGGGTTTAGGCCTAATGTTTTTCTTGACATTGACGAAAATGGGGGATCAGCGATATGCGCTTATGCCATCATGAATAATTCAATGCAGTTCTAGAGCCAATCACATAAATCGTGCTTCCTGAAAAATATGAATTGTTCATTTTGGAAGACCAATCGTAAGCCTCTTTGATTACACATGTGACGCAGTATTGAATAAACATCCCCACACACGATCAAGTAGGCACACACGGTACACGGTTACCAGCTAGCTATAGCGTGCGATAGTACAGTGGAGTACAAGTGAACACACGAGTTTGCTCTCCTGGGTTTCCTTTTATACAAATAAACAGCCCTTTCTCAGAATTGTTTCCAATGAAAAATTTTGGGTTCAAAATTTGAACAGAAAAACCTATAAAAAATGAGCAGCGCCTTTCCTTAATGATGTCACTGCGACAGCACTTACACCCAAACACTTGCCCAGAGAGGCATGGATAGTAAAACGGTTGCGAAAAGTGCTTTTCAATACGTCAAACATCAGAAGATTTGAAATAGTTTTAGTTATAAAGCTGAACAAAAAGAGTGTGATGGGGTTTTATAGGAATATTTTTTTATTTCTTGGTCACAATGATAAGTTGTAGTAAATTGCAAGCAAAACACCATGAGTATCGCTAGGAAACTACTGTCGGGCATTTGTTTAGTATCTTCTATTATTATTCGTCTGACTTGGAAGCGATACCATCACGGAGCCCTTTGAAGTGCCCGGGTTGTACCTGCTTCTGTGTACTTCTTTCACACCTTCGGCAAGCATCCGCCCCCGCTGACCATCAACCACCCACAATTACATCAGCTCCCCTAAATTTATAGTCTATAAGAATGTTTCAGAACATCTTTAAAAACTGTGGAGGCTTTTAGGAGACCGATAAACAACAGCATTGTCAACAATAGCCTGTATTCTGAGGCTAGAGAAACATATTACATGTATTGACTATGGAGATGCATTAGCAATTATTAAAATTGAACTATGTCTTCTTTGCTGCTAAACGTTTGAAACTGAAATAAATGTAGGTTTGTGCGTGCCAACTAAGGTGAATAAAGAAAGTCAAAGTTCCACCAGTCCAGTTCAAACGTTTTAAGAAAATAGAAAACTACCACAATTTCAAGGGTATGAGAATTTAGCTGTACAAGCTGAATAATGTTTTACAGTGTTCTCGTGAAGGTGAGCTGATGTCTGCTAACACGACTATATTCTCACTAAGGTATAGCCAGGAGTTGAATAAACCAGCTTTTCTTATATTTATATATATATTTGGATTTGTAGGTGGAGCTGCACATTCATCTGGATGGCGCAGTCAGACCATCTACTGTGTGGGACTTGGCAAAGTGAGTTATCTTATATTCCCAGTTCCTTCTTTGTCTCAGGAATGTGTTTGTTCCAACGAAAACCTTGTTCAGTGAATCAGATAAAGAACAGTATACAGAGAGCACGTTTTGCTGACACGTACTTACTGGGTATAATGCTTCAACTGTCAAGAAATGTGTGACATTATAACGAACGGGTTTTTACATATTTCCTCTGATGATTTTCTTCATTTCATGGTGCATTCAAAAGTAAAATTCCACCTTTGAAATGGAACGTATTTACTTCGGAATGTACTTCCATGTATTCAAAAAATGGTGAGAAAGAAACTCAAAGGATTGTTGATCAGTTAAATTTTCTTAAAGCTGCTCTGATAACAGTGGGGTAACTTTGGCAGTGCTTTTCTGCATTTAAAAGAAAGCGTGGAATCAGCGTGCCGGGTTCAACAGCTGAAGAGATGATACGTATTATACAGAACTTTGACATGGGAACCCTTCCGAAGGTTTTGGAGACGTTCAAGATTTTCTTACCTCCTTTGATGTAAGTGATTTTGCTTCATATGACCGTAGTAGGTTGGTATTGTCTGTTGCAGAGAATGCATTCCCAAGCTTATAGCACAATTAAAGGGCCACGCAGGCATTGTGTTTTTTCATGCACCCCTTAAAAAGACCTTTCTGTCTCAGATAACTTTATATTATTGATATTTTTTCTTTTTTTAACAGTATTTAAGGTTTTTATTTTCATGCCTATGAGTATTTTAATTTATATCAGCAAAACTGTGATCAGTGTTGTAGGACTCGATTCTGGACTCAGTCTTTGTTCCATTCTGAAACACACTTGGAATTTGTTATTATTTTATCTTATTATTTTTTTAGTTATTTATTTATTTCAATCAGACTTGCGCCTAAAGACCTGAGTCTGGCGCGAGTCTACTCAACATAAATGTTTTGTTATCCTTCAAGTTGGCACCCTTTCATGTTTACGTAAACATGCAAATATATGGAAAATGTACAATAAAACCCCTGGATTGTTCCAAACCTAAAAAGAGTCCTTTCCTACAAAACCTTACCTGTGGTAAAAAAGTGACTTCATGCCCTTATCCACCCGCTGGCGCCACGTTTATCTTAGATTCATTAACCGTATACATGTTGATATATAACAACATGTTTCCTAACTCTGTTTAGGTTATCCGTATGGAAAATATAAAAATATTTATACTTGGTCTTATAATTATGCTGCAAATTGTAAGAAAGACAGTAGTGTAAAGGCATACACTCGATTGATATTAAGTCTACAGCAGCAACTCGAACGCGCGTCATGCTGCCCAGACACCCTGCTTCCATGTGAATGTTTTACAGCATCGGCGTCCGAATGCATTTTTTTCCTCTTCCATCAACAGAATTTCTTAATGTTAAACTTACAAACTCACGTAACGTTTATAACTCTCGGAAATAGCGTGCCTTGCAGACTTGATATTAGTTTTGAGCTTAACATTCAAACTAAAGTATGCAATGGTACTAAAGTTGTCCCATAACTGTTCGAAAGCCTAGCGAGGCACATGTTGATCATGCGTTTAACATTCATGGTAACTATCCACAGGCTTCCAGTATTTCATTTCTCTAGTTTTACTATAATTAGTTTTGATGCCTATGAAGAATTTCGAAAATATTGCGTAAAAGTTATGTTACCAATAGTTGCAGTCTCGTGCATGTGATAACGACCCTTGCCTCTATCGGCTTCCAATACTCAGTTGATCTTAAACATAATTGCTGAAGACCGGCCATAGTTTTCCAGACAAAGAAGAACGGAATAGAGCACAACAGACAATTCGTCTTTAGGAACCTTTGAAATAATAACTACACATCTTTTGTTTCCATCCTCCTAGCGGTGATAAAGAAGCTCTTCCCGAATTTCTTACGAAATTTGCGAGGACAAGGCCAAGGAAGGTGTCGTCTACTTTGAGGCTCGATTTAGCCCGCATCTTTTGGTCTACTCGGATCAGGAGGGTGGCCATGTTAAAGAGAAAGCGTTATCGACTCACGACGTGATGCGTAGCATCGTGGAGGGAATAGAACAAGGACAAAAAGACTTCAACGTCAAAGCGCGTCTTATCATATGCACTGCCAGAGAGACCCCTGGCAAGTTTTCTTTTAATCATTCTGTAAGAAAAAAATTTATAAAACGAATAGTCTAGTACTAATTTAGTGACTCGAAAAAAATCCAAAAGGTGGGAGTGATCTCAGAGTTCATTTTTTAGCTTTTGAAAAATATCCTTTTTCTTTCTTTTATCGAGACAGGATACACACTGTCATGATTTCAAGGGGAAAGATATCCCCATGTACATGCATGTACTTACATGGACCACTCTTTTCATTTCTGATCATCATGAGGAGTCATCTGTTCACTGTTTTATCTTGCCAAAATTTAATAATGAAGGGGTTCATTGAAATGAAATTGCTTTGGAGATGAGTTGAGATTCTTCATGTTTGCCATCAAACATAAACCTTTATTATTCGTCTATTCTTGATGTGAAATAACGCTGATAGTTTGATAGTATTATTTCGTTTTCATATTCAGCTTTGGCCTCAGAATGTCTTCATCTATGTCAGGAATTTCATGAAATTGTTGTTGGCATTGATGTTGCCGGCTGCGGTGGTACAAACGAAATAGAACGCCAGGAATTTCACCGTGAAGTTGTCAGAGTTTTTCAGGTAAGTGGATAACATACGCAGCGCTGTGAGTAACAGCGTAATTACCAGGGGAAGGGGGAAACTTAACCCCTCCCCGCAGATGCCCCTCCCCTGGGCGCCACCACCCCCCCCCCAAATCTGTGAATGCAGCTGCAACATATTTTCTTGTGGTTCCCCTTTGAACAAATGTGTGCACCTCTCGTGAGTACCCCTCAGACATTTAGCCTTAGTTACGCCACTAGCAGTGAGGGTTGTTTGCGCGATGGGAGTTGTTTGGCAGTGCGATGAGAGTTTTTTGGCAGCGAGATGAGAGTTGTTTGGCAGCGAGATGAGAGTTGTTTGGCAGCGAGATGAGAGTTGTTTGGCAGCGAGATGAGAGTTTTTTGGCAGCGAGATGAGAGTTGTTTGGCAGCGAGATGAGAGTTTTTTGGCAGCGAGATGAGAGTTGTTTGGCAGCGAGATGAGAGTTGTTTGGCAGCGAGATGAGAGTATTTCCAAAGTATGGTGAAAGTTATTGCGCAGTGCCAAGAAGTATATTTTTTCGAAGTCTGTTTCTAGAAGATGTATTACTTCGTTTCTACGAGATTATATCATTTGCACAGTTCGTTTGTTTGAGAAATGTGCTCTCCAGTACGTTCTCATGAGATCTATATATATTGAAACACTTCGGTTTTATATAGATATATTTGGGGGGTTGTTTCCACAAATAGAAACAGTGTTTCTAAATATAGATCTTATAAGAATGAACTGGAGAGTATATGTCTCCAACAAAAGAACTTAGGGGAAAAAATCTCGTAAAACGAACTTGGAAAAAATATACTTCATGGCAGTACAGAGCTTTCGTAGTTTCATCTCACGATAAGAGTAGTTTCAGAGCACGATGGCGGTCGTTTGGCAGCGCAGTGAGTGTTGTTTTGCGGCTAAGTATGAGTGTTGTTAAGGTTGCACTATAGACGCGCCCCGGAGAACAACGTCAAATCCGTGAGAAATTTCGCCACCTGATGACGCCCAGAAAATTATGATCTCATTGAAATATGATCGCTCGACCATCAATTTCCGCCTGATGACGCCCAGAAAATTATGATCTCATTGAAATATGATCGCTCGACCATCAATTTCCTTCTCAACTTCATCACTCTGCCAAACAACTCTCATCTCCCTGCCAAACAACTCTCATTGCACTGCCAAACAACTCTCATCTCGCTGCCACGCAACACTCATCGGGCTGCCAAAAAACTCTCATCTCGCTGCCAAACAACTCTCATCTCGCTGCCAAACAACTCTCATCTCGCTGCCAAACAACTCTCATCTCGCTGCCACACAACACTCATCTCGCTGCCAAACAACTCTCATCTCGCTGCCAAACAACTCTCATCTCGCTGCCAAACAACTCATCTCGCTGCCAAACAACTCATCTCGCTGCCAAACAACTCTCATCTCGCTGCCAAACAACTCTCATCTTGCTTCCACACAACTCTCATCTCGCTGCCAAACAACTCTCATCTCGCTGCCAAACAACTCTCATCTCGCTGCCACGCAACACTCATCGGGCTGCCAAAAAACTCTCATCTCGATTCCACACAACTCTCATCTCGCTGTCAAACAACTCTCACCGCACTATGTAACGAGGCCTTAATTGAACACCATGAATACGATTATATGTTCCACTTAAAGGAGCATACTGCCCTGGAATTGCCAAAATATAATGCTTGAGACTGTTTCATTTGCATATGTCAGAGCCATGGGTGAAAAGGAACCAGTCTTAAGTCTTACAGTTACGAAGAAATAATAAAAAAACGAGTTGCATCTGCCCCGGCAAGCATTTTGAAGCTTGCGTTTACGTATCAGTATATGTAGTAGTGAATACAAGCCATCCTAAAGGCATTGTTGCCCTAGCCAGTGACATGACCAATGGCAATCTGTTTTCTCGTCTTCTCCTATAATAGGATTATTGTTCCCCGTAATTTTTCAGCCAGCTATTTCTTTGGCACAGCCTTTCTTTCTTTATGCATTTTTTGTCTTGAACTTAGACTGTTCAGAGTTGATTTAGCTTCCATGATGTATATCTGCAACTCTACAGCGGCTAGAAACTGTTTCCTTTGTACCTTCGTAGCATGCTATAGTCCTTAGTCCAAAGCCAGTTAGCTAGCTTACTGCACCTACGGGCCGTACATATGCGGCCCGGCCCGGGCAGCAGCACGTAGCACGTAAGGCAAGGTTCCCTATTAATGTTCACACCATGAACGAAACAGTCAAAATTGCTGTCATTAAATGATACATTTAATAATTAGTGGCTGCTGTGATGTAGAGTATCGGTAGGTTGTTTTAAAATCCAAGGGACTCATAACTGTTTGTTGTCGTGGGCGTTAGATCATATTCCACCTTACAGCGGTCAACGTCCTTCTATCCGCCGCCGGCATATGCGTTACGGGGGGGGTACTCTCCCCAAAAAAACATTAAAAGGGGGGAAAAGGGAATAATGGAGGGATACCTATGAATTGAACCCCTCCCTGGGGAATTACGTGGAGGGGATTAGCCTGTCTAACGCCTGTAAGCACAGTGAAGATGAGCAGGAATGGGGTTCTACTGAGATTCCTGTCATCTCCTCCCTGTCCGCTCCCTTGAGGCTGTCTTCACCTTTATATATGTGACCCACTATCCCAAAACCAGGCTGAAGTAGGTAACTTCATTTCTCAGAAAACATGGAAATCCCGCTGTTCATGTTCATGTAGGTTTCACAGCTATCGCTATCCGTATAAACCTATAAGGTGAAGTTGTGGAATTGTCAAGCATCCCAGTTACTTACTTCAAGGTTTGGGGATGATTGGTCACATAATGAACAAGGAGGTTCTACAGTGGAATTGAACTTAGCGGAGTAGGCGAGCATCTGTTCGTAAGGTTTCGTTGCTTTTGGGTTCAGCGTTGCAAAAATATTTCTACTGCTTTTATTATTCCTGCAGGAGGCTGAACGTAGTGGCATTCATCGCACTGCACATGCTGGTGAAAGTGGACCAGCCGGCAATGTGAAGATTGCCATAGAAGAACTGAAAGCTGAGAGAATAGGACATGGCTACCACGTCCTGGAAGATGATGATATCTATCAGGTAGATCGTCAATGTCATATAGGCGCCGGTGTCGAGCTCAACCACAGGGCAGGTGTAATAGTGGGAAGGTGTTATGTTAAACCTAGCTACACCATCGAGCAACTGAATCATTGATAAGACTGAGTCCAAATATCTAAGTAATTGTGAGTCTTGTTTTTGTTTCCTGTACACTGTTTTGAGTGGTAAACTTTGTCAACTATAGAGATACATGTACATGTATATGATAATGTATGTACCACTTTCACTAAGGTAACTTTGCTCGGCTCAACCTCCCCAAGGGTAAAAATGAGCTGGTCTTCAAGATCCATGGCATGATTATTCCAGTCTACGTTGAATCGAATTCGCTTGAACCATAACTTCCGGGTGCGCGTGACACAGGCGCCCTAAATAAAGCAGTCGGAAATCAACACTGATATGTGTGTCCGTGGCTGCGACACACTCACGAAAGTAATTAACCCATTCGAACACTTCGCAAGAACGGCAGGGACGAGTTAAACTGAAATCACATGCTTCAATATATTTCGTCGCGTCTGTTTTAATGGCATGTGTTTGTGAAACAGCCAAACTGAACTGTGTGGTAGTCTGGTACCGCTATAACAGATAACAGATAATAGTGTAACAGATTGGAGAACGAACAATTAATTATACACTCATTGTATGCACCAATAATTCATGTGTGAAATATCTTTCTGAATTCTTAATTTGCCAAACTTCAATCAAGTAAAGCCAATCCTTCAAGAAACATTTACAAGTATTGCCCACATTTTCAAAAGCTTGAAAAGGTAGACTTGGTTAAAAAAGAACGGTTTAGAGGGGCTGGAAAACTTCAAATTAAAGTCTTTTCTTCGAAAGGAAATGCCAACAGTTTATTCACAAACAAATTCTACTTGGACATGGGTTGGCCATAGACTATAATGTCCCCAGTTATTTCCCCCTTCCCAATAGCATTTGAATAATCACTGCACGTTAAGATTTTTTTCTAAAACCATTAGGAAACGAGGAAAAGCAAGGTCAACAATTTATGTATAGAAGCTTCCAATAAAAAAACCTGCAACCAACATTAAGAAAAGATCGTAATGATTTTTTTTCAGATGGTTAAAGATAAAGACATCCACTTTGAAATCTGCCCAACATCCAGCGTCTACACTGGGTCATGTGACTCGGACTTCACAAAACATCCTTGTGTCAGGTTGTCATCTCTTGTTTTTCTTTTGTTTTACACGCATCTGTTGAATTCGCCAATGAATACTTACCGCAGGCTTTTAAAGCCACAAGAAAAAACATTTGAGTTGTTTAACTTTTGAACAGCCATCATGTAGAACAAACGGTACCAAACCTCTAACTGCACCGTATTATGAAAGATCAAATCATGTTTAATAAAGTGCACAAATTTTACATAATTCTGAGCTTTATAAAACAACTATATCATGAAACAAAAACCCCGTAGAATAATGCTGCATCCATTCCCACCCCACTCCAATTTAATCTTAGCAAAGCAGTTCAGATTGGAGGTATTTCCTTTTTTACCGACAAGAAGTATGTTATTTGCAATCAGTAGATTCATTTCGTGACTTGACAGACTTTTTTGGCGGCAAATCGGTAATTGGCTGGGTTGTGTACTTCAGACTTTGCAATGCGATACGTACAACGTGTACAGTGCAGGGGAGTCACATTGTTCACATGGTTTAAAAGGCCAAACCCGTAATTAAAATTTACATTGTTCTCAGTATGCATGACCGACCTTGCATTCTCTGACCTGGAAGAAATATTTTCAGTTTTGTACAAAGCCTATGAGAATCTATGCCAAGTGAATTCGATCCCAGTAATAGATTTTCTAGACCCAAAAGTGCTTGAAAACCGAATGGAATATTATTTCATTGCTGAAACGTTTTACGACACTTGATGTGCCTACAGAATATGTCTATTTTTCTGTCTCTCCCATTGCCTCTAACCTTCATTATTCTTCATTTTCGTTTTATTACCTGCACTCTGTTTAGCCTATAGAAAAAAACCACACTACTGGCGTGTCATACATCCCCGCGAGCACTGACAGCGATCCTTGTAGTGTTTCTCCAGCACTTTGGGCCAGAAACGTCTTCTCTCACTCCTTCATAACGCTATAGTATTACGAAAAGAAATTCTTTTCCCATCAATGATTGTGAAAATAATGTTTCATCGCAATTTTTTTAACCCAGTCATACGTTTAATAATAAACCATTGTCGGACATGCATTTACATTGAAAAACCTGAAACAAAAATCCAATTTCTAATGATGGATGCCCTTGTGTCTCAAACAGGAGTCATTGGCTCTCTCCACGTAAAAGCGTATGCAGTGAGCTTAGTGCAACCATGTTCTTGGCCGTTAAGTATTTTTGTGAAGTCGTCATACATGTCGAGACCTAGCTGATAGTTTTCAAATTTGTCTTGCATAGATGCCACATGCAGCACTGGTAAATTCGTCAAGAAAAAACTGTGTCTCTGTTGACGATTCATCAGGTCTACCAGCCTAAGCAACTTGTTGACTTGTCGTTGTGACCTAGGTTCATCAAGGATCAGATCAACTTTTCACTGAACACTGACGACCCGATGGTCTTTGGGAACACCATCAATGACGAGTTTGAGATTGCTAGGAAATACTTTGGACTATCAGATGAGCAGGCAATACAAGTGGTATGTAGTCTATATACCATTAAAAATTTGCAGATTTATCCTAAATTGAATTTCTGTATGGGAGGCATCGCCTGTGTCTTCGGTGCAAAATATCTGGCTAAAAACTAATATTTACAATTGGGGTAAATTTGATTTTATAGACAGCGCAAGGAGGCTGTAGGAGGCGTGTGTATAATATGTGATTATAAAAAACCAAAACACTGACAAATAGAAGAAGCCCTGCCTGTTTAGGAAATCGTTCCATCCCTGCTGACATTTATTTTCAAAGGAGATCCAATACCATTTTCTGACCACCATAATACTTCGAGAAGCCTTGACAGGCGTAGGGCCCCAAAAGATTGTCTCTGGTCAGACTGATGTTCCGGAGTCGATGCTGCGACGCGGCTTTTTCCCCCTCCTCTAGGGTTGGATCGTACAGACAATTGTAGACACACGTTGTCGAGTCACAGAACTATACCAGCTTTATTATGATTATAAGCTGACAACAAAAACCGTCTCATCCATAGTCTGCTATCAGTGTTCAACATCGATCTCGTCGGGAAGTATCACCCTTGGTAAAACATCCAGCTCCCTGCAGAAAATGTTAAGGTTGTGCGGCAATCGGGGGCGCTGTTGCAGCTCTCACAGAAAAAAAAGATTGACGCGCACGCTTGAACGCGCGCGCTGACCACCTGAAACGAAAGACATTTTTGGTCTAATATCACCGTTCTAAATCTGTGAAGAATATAATAGTGCAAGTCCACTGCAACACCATATGATGGCAATGGTGCATGTTGTGTGCTTCCGACTTGACAATGTAATCTAATGAAGTGATTGATTTTTGTGCACCAAAAAGACCCCGAAGGATGATTCGATTGCGGGTCCCATACCCCAAGGGGTAAGACCGAATAACGCCATTCCTAGAAAATAACGTCCACTTGCACGGAATTTAGCTGACGGTAGTTACAATAGCCTATAGATGAATCCTGTGGCCATTGCAACGCTATCACTGGTCATTTGCGGTGTTTCGATCATGGAGCCACTGTGCAATGAGATTCGCCCCAAACAAACCCCAACATGAATGGACTCGTATATGGGTAGGCATTCAAGAGGTCATTCACCCCATAACCTCTTGCAATACAATGGTAGCCTGCTGAAAAAATTGACACCTAATGGCATTGCATTTTGTAATTAATATCTATTCATGCTTCTTTTGCTTTTAATCAAAGTAAATCTGTTTCAAGCTTACACTGGGTCGATTCATTATATCAAGGTCCTTATCTGCAGTAGCCTTGATCATTGACGAACGCCTTGACCAAGGCTATATCTGAAATTCATCGTTTCCAACACAAGCCCTATGGTATTGTTGTTTTTAATTCTTTACAGACATTCAATGCAGCACGTGCATCCTTCCTGCCGAAGCAAGAAAAACTGGAGTTAATTGAAAAGTTGAGGGCAGCCTATCATGTTGCTGATTGATTCAGATCCGGGGCTGTTGGATTCAAATCAAGCTGATTTAATGCAGAGTATACCTTTCGTTCTTGGTTAGATCCACGAGTTCAGCCGAAATGCTGAAGTGCAAATAATAACTGCATTTCTTGCAATGTAATGTTTAGTTCAATCGTGGTAAAGTCATCTTAGCATCTCATTTAGCATGAATTTTAATTTTTGTTTCGCCATTTTGCAAGGCTTTTTGTTTGGTTTTTTAATGCTTATTTTAATATGCGTTTTCATGGCCAAAGTGCTATGAGCAATAGGCCTCTAATTCCACTCAAACTCGTCGGATTTTTAAAAATATTTAATTGTCTCAAATTTTTTATTATTTTGTGATCAGTTGTTTTACATCTCCTAGAAGATGGTGCAGCGAGAAAATCAAGACCAAACGTATTCCTCAAAGTCTGATTTCTTTTGTGTAAAAATGTACCCCTTTCTTTAATTAAACGGGTGGGTATGAATGGAGCCCCACAATCAATCCAAATAACGCACAAGTGGGCACTCATTGAAAAGATTATTACTTCGTTGTTTTTAGGTATTGGAATGTAAATTCGATGGGTTAGACTGAATGATTCATAAATTTCCCTTTTGTGGCCGAGTCTTCCAGGTCTTAGTGTTTTTCCACCGTCAACACTGTTGTTCATAGTCAAATTCACCCTAGGTATGAGACTAATACAGGCCCATCAGAAAGTATAAGAAAAGGGGGCACGAGTTTTTGCCATCCTTAGGTGATCAATTTTTGCCAAGCCACGGCCTGGGGTTCGGGGCCCGCCCAAGGGCCCCGAGAAATTTTAGATTCTAGATGCTCTCTGGTGCAACCTTCAGGACTTTCCAGGACACTTGCTTCTGTATTTTGGCCCCAAATCTGCTTGCATTTAAAAAGTGAAATAATAAAAAGAATTTTTAGTAAAACCGTAAGCCAATATACACGTACGTACATACTGTACCACAAAACTCGTTTTATACATGTATATGTACATGTATGTGCTGCGTACACAATAGCACAACTCTACTATAGTTCTGCTAATGTGTCGCGCCTGGTGGCCTTCAATTGAGGCTTCTTCAAAAAAATTA
Organism: Acanthaster planci; assembly: GCF_054643075.1. Taxonomy (NCBI): domain Eukaryota; kingdom Metazoa; phylum Echinodermata; class Asteroidea; order Valvatida; family Acanthasteridae; genus Acanthaster; species Acanthaster planci. The sequence goes on from NC_141796.1 coordinate 3,813,298, forward strand.
ATATGACATATCGGGATAAATTCACCTTCATTAAGTTTTTGATGAAAATTGTATCGTGCGTATTTATTCAAAACGGCCACGGACATCGTATGCACAAATTACAAGCTGGGTTTGGGGATGCCTTTTTTTTGTAAAAAAAAAAAAAAAGTGACGAATGCGGTAATTTATGTCATGGGAATTTTAAGAGGATAGTCAGATAGTAAACTCTGAGTAGTCGACTGGCGTAAGTAATATTGTCTGGCTGTTTTTATTTGGGGAAAAAATGTGTTCAAAGTTTCCAACAATCTGCACTATTAAAGATTCCATACAAGTAGGGCTGTTCTGGTGACAGTTAAAAGACAGATTTCAAAAGAGAGCCATGATGTACGGCCCTACGTGTGTTTGGCTAAGTCGTGCCCACTGCCCATGCAGGTGCATCTCGAATTGATATTGTAGCGATTCTTTGCTTTGTTCTACATCTTATTACAAGCTGGAATAAATATTAAATGAATGGAAGAACAACCATACCCATAGAATTGTTTGTAACCGGATTGAGGACTCGGAGGGGAGAGGATTTATGATTATACCGCAACTAAAACCCCTTTCAATATTGTCCGCCATCTTGTTTTGCACCATGCATCCTAATCATGCATACCTTCAATGTGGTCCAACGAGAGTCACTTACGTGGACCAACGTGCCACGGGCATGATGAAATTGGCCCCTTCGGAAGTAAGGCGGGACAAGAGCACACGCCCCCTAGCTAGCGCGCCTTAGCGCAACCACCTACCAGACTACCTATCAGGGGTTGCCGCGTTCGAGTGTGCTACTCGAGTTATCCCAGGGCGCATGGGGAGAATATGCGTGTACTGGCTCCAGATGATGCGAACGCATCCTGTCATACATTCCAGAATAAGTTCGTTGCGCGCAATCAGCTTATCCCGCGTCAAACGCGCATAAACTTGCGCGCCCATGCAGTGAGTTTGTACCAACTGTAGAGAGACCCTTGGACAGGAAAACTAACAGGCGAAAATTTCAGAATTTTCTTTTTCGTTCATTTTATTCTTTAAAGAATAACGTCAGAAAAAAAGGCCTTTGCAAAATGTCTGCCAGAATGTTAATTTGTTGAAGCTGAAAATTACCTGACCTGAAAGATAATACTCTGCCGAAAACTGACCCTTTATGCTAGTCTATCGGTAAAAGCTCGTAATCAAAACAGGTTAAAGTATTTTAAGCATTTACTATTTATGAGGAAATAAACTTAAAGGAACTCTATACGTTGACCAAAGTTTAATCTAACCACTGCTGACAAAAACTCCGTAAGTAAATCTGTGCAACGCTGTATAATCTCGTTTCCAGCTAAGCACATGAAATGGAAAGAAACAATATTGCCCGAAGTGAAAGGTCGATATTAAAATTCTGTTTATAAAACCATCTCCAGGTAACTTTTCCAAGTGCTCCTTGAGGAAAAACACAAGGGTAAATTTTAGGCATGAGTTTGGGGTTGGTTGGAAACCACCATTTCGTTTAGAATGTCACATATTTCACGTCTACTAAAGTAAGGAAATTGGACTGAAAGTTTTCATTTCTCTCTCAATTTGTCCGTTATTTCTTGAGGGCCTTCAGAGTTCTGACGTTTCTCCAATTATCCCGAATGGCTAATTATCATTGTACATCTCCAGGAAGATCTTATAGTGACCTCCAATTTTCTTCCAAATGACGAGAGTCCTGTGGAAATAAAGACAAAAATAACCCTCGTTATGCTGGGAGATGCTGGTAATTCTTTCTTTGTTGTAACGTGATCAGTTTGAGAGTGTCCCTTCCCCCATATCACAGCGGTTGATTATTTTGCGCGCCCCCCCCCCACAGGTTGCATGGTGAACAGCTTAACTAATTGGGCAACTCGATGACCACCTGACAATGTGCGAACTTGTGTAATTTTCCAGATAGTGAAAGGAATTTTACTCAATCAACCACTCCTTCATCGACTGTTTGAATCTGGTTACCAAACAGTTCAGCAAGCTATCTGTATCCTACTTTTGGCAAAAGAGCCTTGCGTTTTCCCGGTCTAACAAGTTTGGAAGCTTTTATCTTTAATTCATTTGAGTGGTTCAAAGCTGAAATCCAACACCATTACCAGACAGCTAATAAGTAGATTAATATGTGCTTCTGATTTACCCTTCTAAATCGGGAATTCTGACACTAAACCTTTTAAACTCGTACAAACTATGTTCGGACATTCAACGGCCGGATATAACCAGCGGCGTATCCAGCTTTTGGAGTCGCGGGCAAGTTCAAAAGCGAACGCAGCTTCGGGCTCACTCAACATTATGTTGGGAAGAAAAAATCAAACGGTCCCGACATCCTTGCTTTATTTGCTGTTCTTGTTTCCTAGGTTTTTGGTGCTAATATTTGAAATTAAATATACCGATTACATTGTTTCTTACTCACATTATGAAGTATTATTTGTAAAATAAATAATAATGATAAAAAAAATTGGGGGGATGTTGCCCCGTGTCCCCTCCCCACCGGATACGCTCCTTGATGTAACACGTGTGCCCATGGAAGCTGATGGATACGCTCCTTGATGTAACACGTGTGCCCATGGAAGCTGATGGATACGCTCCTTGATATAACATGTGTGGCCATGGAAGCTGATGGATAGGCTACTTGATATAACACGTGTGCCCATGGAAGCTGATGGATAGGCTACTTGATATAACGCGTGTTGCCGTGGAAGCCGCTGATTGGCGTAATGGCGTAAATCTGTTCCGAGGACTGGGGAGATCAAAAGTTTATCTGGAAACTTGAAAAGAGGAGAAGGGTGTGCTTACAACAGGTATCAGTAGGGATGCTGTTCAGGATACGAATGCACATGTTCAATATACTTAGACTGCATTCGAATCTTTTGTCTACATCTAGGTTTAGGTCTTTACTTCATTGGAAATACGCGGAGACGCCTAGACAGTTGACCCATATCATAGCTCTAGAAGCCCGTTTCGGACACGGCTATGCTCCCTTGAACCTTACATCAAAATAGCTTATTTCAACCATTGTTCATTTTCTTCTTTTCTGCCGTGCTAATGAACGCATTTTGGTTGTTGGGAAGTCCCAAAAAGTTTCTGTGGTGCACACTCATCGGTGTCAAAGGTCACCAAGTGGTCACTAGTTGTCGTTTTTATTGAAAATTACAAAATGCTTCTTCTTGCTCCAACTGACTCCATCCGATGAAGTCCAAACTTAGTTTGCTCCTCAGACCGCAGATCATATGAGGGGTACATAATTTCGCCACAGGCTAGCAACTTTGCAGTCATTGGTAAATAATCAAGCTACATTTGCCGCATTCTCCTGCCGATTTTAGCTGTATAGGGTCATAGGGTCATATAAAAGGGCATTTTCTGAAAAATGGACAATATGGCTAGTTTGTCAGTTATCTAGGCCTCTTGCACGCTTCGGGTGGACTGGTTACCAGGGTCAAATGTCGCAAGAAGGGTAGTAGTGTATGGTCACTTTCATACTCAGTAGGACAGTAGTCAGCAGTGGCCATGGCATCTCTCAACAAAGACCCCAATAAGGTAATGTCTTAAGAAATTCAGTGCGATGAACTCCCTAGGGCAACATCTGTTTGGACCCTAAAAGAGCTTGGGCGGAATCCGCCCCCTCCCCCATTCAGTTTTTTTCCGATATTGCCCCGGTTCTGGTACATTCTTTCAGGATTTGAGCCTTAGAATTCTGCGAAAATCGAGCATACTGTTCTTGTGCAGCGCGGATATTTCCGACACGGGTTAGCCCAAAACGACTTTTTCTACTGCGATGCTTACTACATGTGGACAGGCACGCATGTAGCCTTGAACTTCAAAATGACCGTAACAACAAATCCATACGTCTGATTGAGTTCAAACTTTACAGTTTTTTTTAATACGGAGTGTCTTTACATGCATGCAAAGTTTTTAAAAAAATCGAGCGAGGCACACAGCAGTCAAGATCTTAGGGGAAAGAATCTGCCTCCCCTTCCGGTTGTGAGATGGGCCAAACTAACCCGACTCCTTTAGGTTTAGTCTGATCTCTACCGAAAGATTCCCTGTTAAATTAATAAAAAAAAAACCTAGGTCAGGTATCACCCACGGATTTAAATAGATACGACGCAGGGTCAGGGGTCACAGGTTGAAAGCCCGGGTGTTTTGTTTTCGATAGGCCTACTAGTAGGCCTATGCGTGGGCACCAGTTGCCAGTCGTCAGGTCCTGATTTTGGCTAAGGCGACCTTCAATTTCAGTGTAAATTCAAATATTGTAGGATCAACAGCCGTCATTAAGATACGGAAGTTTGCGTTCATCAGCTAGCCTACCTACCCGGCCGGGAATAACCGAACATTAACGGTACTATCCGAACATGCTGAATATAGACGGGACGACTTCAGAATATTTCGGCCCTTTCCGGAGAACCGGAGGTATTCCTCCAGTCTTGGTCACGTGGACATTGGGTGATACCGGACCCTTGATTTGTAGAGTAGTCCGAATCTTTGGGTCTGGTATCCAGACTACCTTTAGGTTAAATCAGTGTGGACTGCCGAATATGTACTGCTTGCAGACGATTCACCAAACAAGTATGTCTGGTGATGACACAGTGACCACTGGCTGATATTTCTGCTTCGTGAAGCAGAAATATCCTGGTTTGGTCCCATTTATTTCAAATTTGTAGATGAAGGATAGGAATTCACTGCGAAAAGGCATTCTCTGGCTACCTGTGAAAAAAGTACCACCAATGCTACTTAGTTCCCCTCATCCGCGACGACATAGTTGGGTCCAAACACACGGTAATTAACCACTTGCACGGCGTATTCACCGTCTCGACCGATCGGCACAACGTACAGCGTTTCTCTGTCAATCCCACTAACGTGGTCAATCCAGCCTATGTGTGGCTTCATTGCTATGGACGTTGATAAAGACAGCAAGATGACTTAATACCAATGGTGAACGATTAAATGAAGCTGTTTTATTAAACATTAACGTCACAATCAAGTTATGATATATTTGTTTATTATTAGTTGGTCAACAATGCTAACTTAATGGGGAAATAAATTTTCTCGTTCTCTTAACCATAACATTCCACGATATTGCACCTGTTGGAGAATTGTTACAGTTAATGGATACGCAAAGTAAAATATTATGATGTGAACAATAAACACATAATATGATACGCAGTAGGTGGGTTAAACTGCCTGATTGCGGGTATTAACACTCTACCAGTTAAGCTATTCGTCGCTGTCGGCACGCACGACGCGACAACGGACGTGCAAATTTGGGATATGGCAAGTCTTGGATGCGGGAGGACAGAGGTATCCAAGACACTGCCTAGTCTAGTCCACCAACTCCAAAGCAACGGTAAAGAACGCATTTCTTGAATGATATTAGACGCTGTAGTACTGTTGAGATGGAGGGTTCTATGGGGATCATGCTTGGCAACTCGTGAGGCTGGTAAGCACCAGCCTAGTCTCATTCGTCCTCTCTCTTGCCGTCGAATCTTGGTACTCCCCAAGTTCATGGTATGTTGCATTTTATATTTCTTTTGCAGACTATCCAAATAGGTAAGGGATTGCGGAATTGAAAATACTTTATTCATGGCTGAGTACGGGAATTAGGGAATAACTGACAATCTTATTAAGAAGCCTTTTCTGAACTTTGATTTCAACTGTGTACGGCAGGATTGCCAAGTTTTCAAGTCCCTTCCTGACATGGCATTTAACCCCTGTACGCACACTTATTCCATACCTTTGGTGTGGAGGTATAAAAGAACATAGTCAAGTTTGGACATGACTTTGATAAATGAAGGGCCTTACCTGTAACTCCTTCATAGCCATCCGGCAACACGATGACGTCACTCGTAAACATGTTCAAAAGTTCTTCTTTGTTCTTGGTGTTCGACCGCAGACATCACTGTCAAGTGAAAGCAATCCAGAGTTAGGTTTCTGTTGAGCTCTTTCCTAACAAAATTACATGTATAAGTCATGCTCAAAGCCGATCGTAATCGCGCATATTATCCTTAGCACTGTTTGTACAGAAACACAGTATTGTCCCGGACTGTTTTTCAAGAGAATCTGGTTGGAAAGTGTACAAGCCAGTGTACACTTCTGCATCGAGGTTGTCAACAATTGAACATAAAGACGGGGCATACTTCACGCGAAAGTGAACATAAACGGGGATTTGTGACGTCAGCTCAAATTTTCCGACTAAACCAACCTTCAAAGCCTCATACTTGACGCAAAAGCGAACAAAAACGCTATACTGAGAAGTCGTATCAAACGCAGCGAATTCACAAAAGTCGAAAAAATTTCAATTCGAGCGAAATTTTGCTGTACATGTAAATCTCTCGCCTTGCTTTCATGTTGGCCTGTAGTCTGAAACAGCAAAGCTCAATTGATAATGCATACTAAGTGAAAGCCTTTTGAAGGACCGAAAACGCCCACATGTAATATGACTACAAGTGAGTTTAATGTTAGAGCATTTCTACAGAGATGAAATTATTTTCGGACTACTCAGAAAAAGGGACAAAATTTAATATGGAAATACGTTGAGACTGACATGTTTCAAACATTTGAAACAGCAAGAAGACATTTATCTCCTTTGTCTGCCACTTTAGGAACATCCAAAAGAATGCAAAAGACAAAACGTATCACAGTACTTAGTGAATGAATTATTACAATTTTCCGAAGACTATTTCATACGATTCTGTTGTCTATCCTTTGGTCTTTCAAAACATTGTGATCAACATTACCTTTGCCTTCCAACGACCCAGAATTTCGTCTGTCTTCATCTTGGTCTTTAAAAGAAACGACAAAACGACTTCTTTTCAACTTTTCATATAATATACCATAAATTAATACATGTAGTAACTCATTTCTTAAACAACAGTCCTTGCTCTACCCTGGTAAAATCAAACGCTGGAGAGATCATGTGGGAATGTTTATACATGTTTATTAAAAACAATATTCTATTGTATTCATTGTGAGCTGATGTGCTTTGTATTTGAAATAGTTAGCGGTCCTTTTTTTTAAACAGAACTTAAAATAACAGTTACATTAAATCCTATCATATACTGTGTGGACACAAACCTCGGTCTCCACCAAAATGAAAAAACTGCAGAAGGCCGTCTTGTTGATCGTCATCGTCGTCTCTGTCACAGTGGATAGGTGTGGTCAGCACTCCAACCAACAGAAGAAACACGTTCAGCCAGCCAAAGGGAGACATGGTGTACTCGTGAGATAGTTCTCTCAGTCAAGTGACGAAGACCCACGGAAAACAGACGATAATAACGGAGTAATTTAGAGTGGATTGAGAGAAATCATCCTTGCCACAAGATATACCCTTAAGCTTACTAATATTGATATAATTAGGCAGATGCTATGAAGGATACTGGAAACGTATAGGTACCAAACGACATTGAAGACAATACGCCGCGCTGTAAGTTAATATGATACAGACGTTTTTAATTGACAATATCGGGAATGTTTATTCCACTGCAATAATTATTCAGATATCTTCTTTCCTATAACCCGGGGCAGGAAGTTAAAAGCACGCACTGAGCGGTTAAATACCTTACCGTCTGTTCTTCACCACCAATGCGCATTGGTCGCAACTTGTATAAAGAGTTTTCACAAAATTGACATTAGTAATCCTCGATAAACCGGAGACACCGTCTCAACTTTTAACTTAAATTCCAGTTTGTAAACAGAGGCCAAGACTTCACGATTCTAGTGCTCGGCCACATAGATTGCCTTCGTCAAAGCGTTCGTCATTAGCTGCACCGCACTAGACAGCTATCCACAGCATCCGTTGTGTAAATGTACGTTGAAAGAGGAAACTTAAGCCGACCAGCGACCTAATGCAGCCAGCATAATATGTAAATCAGCTGAAACCGCCAACCTTAGCTGTTCATAATAACAAACCTACTCAGCTTAGTGCTGAGTTATCTCACCTGCCTTACAGTTAGGTAACACATGACGAGTAAAATTGAAATTTAGGTCCAATCATGTGAAAGACGTCGGTAAAATGACACACTTTATGTTCGGGGCAAAAATCTTCAAGCAGCTAATTATACCGCTGCGGACTTCAACTTTAAAGAGATTTCGACGACAAACGACGCAAGTCAGCTTGGCCAGCTTTATGCGTTGAAGTGGTTGCACATTATTTTTAAACTGTAATGAGCTGTGACTGGACAATCCCTAAATATGCACGCCCACACTTATTTTTTGTATTCACATAGAAGGCTGTGCGCTAGAAAATAAAGTAATGAGCCCTAGCAAACGGTTCGACCAAGGGTGGACACACGCAAACAGGTCAAAACTCCGTTTGCCGAGCTCATTAATAAAAGATATACACTTATAACATTCTGTATTAGAGAGTTGTAAGAGCCATGAAACTGGGGAATTGAAGAGATATTGCACTGAACCTTTGACTTTGACTGAAGGCTTCTAATTCTGAGCGATTTGGATGCAATCTGGTCAGAAAATAGCATTATTTAGCAGTTTTGCAGAGGGATGCTTTTTCAAAATGGCTACTTTCCAGACAGGGAAATATCCTTCGTTTTAGGGGCAAGGGATATGCTTTGGGTGATAATTTCTCAAAAATTCATTGGTCAACCCACTAAAAATTGAAAGGAAATTGAGGGGAAAATGAAAGAAGAGTCAAACACGCAAAACTTACACGCCTACGCGGTGAGTTCGTACCAAAGGACTGTCAATTTCGTTTAAAAACGCACCCTCTTTTGTTCTCGCTTGGAACGGATAGGTATGGTATCACAGACTGACTGGTATTACTTGGTAATCGTGTCTTTGGTTCTTTGCGTGTGTAGCCCCATCGGTATTGCAGAGAGTCAGGAGTCAGTATATCGAGCGCCAATTGCCTCGTGTGTGTAACACACCCTGTCACACACAGTTTTCTACATATCAAGCTAGAGGGCGGCAAAACTTGTGATGTCGCCAACAAGCATGGTCACAGTTACCGCCCTGGATGGTCGTCGCAAAAAGGTATAAATCGTGAACCAGGCTTCATTTATTCAGTACAAATGATCGATCAGTTTGGGGGGTATGCCCTATACCTTAGGTATGTACGAATCGGCTTGCCTTACGTACGCTTTCCCGGGGTGTACTTTGATACTTTGCAAATATGTTACATCATACCTGGATTTGAATTATAGGTCTGCAGAACAGAGAATGTTTGTGTCAATATAGATCTTTTCACTATAATAAATTCATAATTATGCACGCATGTACACAAATGGCTTTGGCGGCAAGAATTGTGAGCGGGCCATTAAAAAGGTACATGGGTGCGAATTCGATGATCATTTTCTGTCATTCTCAGAAAATTCCATTAAATCATTTTGCTATTAGTTTCTAATCCAAGCGGGATTTTTAGTGCTGTGTAAAAAGACTTTATAATCATGATTTTTCCTGTGCGCACGAGATCGCCGTTTCTTGGTACGGCCCCCTTCCCATCGTAAGTAGTATTAATTACATCGTTAGTGTTTTGGGAGCCAGCCTACGCATTTGTAAACACGTATTGATGTTCAATGTACATGTATGTATACTGTACGTACATAATTTACTAGAGCTGCTTAAACACAAAAGTGTGAAAAACCTTGCTAAAAAAGGTTACCAGCTCAAACTCTGTATGATTGTCATGCTAACCAAAAGACAGCTAAATACAATCCCAAAACAACATACTCCACATGGAGTTTTGGCTGGTTACCTGGTTTATCAAGCAAGCTTTTCTCGTGCATTAGGCAAATTTTATGCTTAAGCATCTCTATGAAATTGGCCCCGGGTCATAGCTTGGAGTAATACCGAAAGAAATGGTATCCAATTGTTGTGTTAGGGGTTCTGTGACAGGACAAAGTGCAGATTCCAACCGTGAGAAAGGGATCTGGTTCGTCAGATTTCCCAAATGCAGAAAGCAGCGAATCGAATGGGTACAGTGCACTATAGAAAAAAAAAGATTTAATGGGATTTTCTGAAGAAAAAACGAACAAGGGTAGAAAAACTGAGAGAAATTGGTCATCAAGTCGCGCGCTTGACATACCTTTTCAATGGTCCTCTCACACTTCTTGCCGTTAAGGGCATCTGAGCGCATGCGTGCATAATTGAAAAGGTCTATTGGGCAATTATTTCCGTTCAAATGAGTTCATAATAAGAAGATGAATATGTGAACGAGCCCTCTGACAGATTTGAATACCGCGAAAATGTTAATTTGAACGTTTATTGCCTAAAAACTGAAATGTCCTATTATCAGCATCTGTTCTTTACCAGATTAATTTGCTTTATAAGTCTACCCAAGAAACGGCAAATGTTTGGTCCGTATTTCTGAGGTTATCCTTTAGGTAATCCCACTTACATTGGTAAATCTTCAGGTTCCCCAGCCACAATCTGCAGATGACGCCACACAAGGAGATGAGAAATAAAATTTGTCAATTTGATAGTTGCTGGCACATTAAAGTAAGAAATAGGCCTAGCTGTAACATTGAGGTTTTTCCTGAAATAAGATGAAACTTCTAACTTGTCACAAATACATATGGCATAAAAATAAAGAAATTAAATGAAGAATATTCCACTTTTAAAACCAAAACAGTGAATTTGAGACTTGGGTTGAACGGCGCACGAAGGTGAATTTTCAAAAAATAAGAATATATTATAAAAATTTCGATGAGCCGTCCAGTGTTATAACTCACATCATAATTGAGGAATAAAATTCCTTCAAAAGTTATCTAAATAGATCTGTTTACACAAAAAGTACGAAATGAGCATGTGCATCCGTCACACAGGTCAAATTTCACGCATTTAGAGAAACGAGCAAGTCAACACCTGTTACAGAATTTTGTAATAAAAACTAACTACTACAGTTACACTCCATCAATCAAAAAAGAACCTTATTGGTTCTGCCTGCTGACTGTCAAAAATTTAAGTTTCAGGGTTTGGAATTGCAGTATTTGTTGGTTATCCTGCATGTCTTATAGTGTATGGATTAAGAATACCATTCAAGTAGACAGAATGCAACGCCGAGCATGTACGTATTCGCCCGTATTCCTACATTAAAGCTCCATCGTTTAAGGCTAATCAAAATACGTTTTAGGCTCGTGCAGGTCATTTGTATCTATTTTAATGGCAAGCTGTTACATTAAAGATGGCGAACCAGTCGGCAAGCGTTGTGCCCTCATTGCACTCTTGCACTAAGTTTGGCCTTCCACTGGTATCAAAGTGAGGTAGATCCTACTATATTTGTCCGAGTATCGATAACTGATCGCGGATAAGCGATCACTCTTCCGGGGTGATCTTAGCCGCGGTGGATGAAATTCGCAAGCCTATTCCCAAGAATACACCTCGTATAGCACCCCTGACAAGCTGATTGGTGCTCGCAACATACGCAGCAAACAGTGGGATTTGCCAACATAATTATCTTGAACTCAAGCCCATGGACATACTGTATGTAATACTGAAACATGGATGTCAGCTTATGACAACCGTACTTTCTTTCTTGCCTGGCTGGATACGCAACTATTCGACGGGATCATGGTGGTTGGGGCAGTGATATCATAGCACTTGCCAACATCATGGTACTGTTGCGCACCTGCAAATCTTGGAATTCTAGCGCCCCCTAGTTTTACTCGTTCTCGGTCCTTGCATTTCTCAGGGTCTCTTATTTAGCTCAGCTATGCATTATGGACATGTAGCAGAGACGCTAATTTTGTATTAAGTTATTCATGCTGTACTCCGGCCTGATCCTTCACTCCTTTATCCTTGTGATTTCTCTGCTCAGTTTTGGCATGTCGAAATTCCCCTCCATGTGGCTGCGTGGTTGGGCGTGGTAAGGTTCCCTGAAATGCTAATGTCCAGAAACCTAAGACTTTATAACTGTCAATCATTCGCCACAGATGACCGGGTAAGCACTTTCACGCACCCGGCTCTACACTTGGTACACGTGACTTCTTATTCTGTATTTTACCTTTTTACACACTACATTTAGATTCTTGCACACGACTCTAGCAGGAAGTCATGTGACCCTTTGAGATGGAAGATTTTCATTGGTTGAGCTGTTCAGCGACGCTCATATTTTATTAATTTCTAAGCCTCTAGAATCCTATAAATAGAGCACACTTTCCATAGCTCGTCGGTCAGGTGCGGCGGACCAAACCCTTGTTGCGAGAGCGGAACCCAACGTAGTGCGGCGGTTGGACCCTTTCCGAGAGAAGTGCGATAGTAACCATTCTTACGGCGAAGAAATGTAACCGTATAAATGACCAGCTAGCTTAGCTTGGACCGATGCGAGAGCGGTACGAATCAGCCCAGGGTGCTAGTGAGAGTCGTAGCAGCCCGTCACCGCTACGTCCGAACTGATTGCCGGGCGAGACACCCCCTGTGTCCCTCACCACCCTTGTCCTGCTAACTAGCCCAGTCCTCCCCGTCTCTACGCTGAGCCAATGGTGCACAGTGCGGCGACTTTATCATTGCGCTCAGCACGTTGCGGTCTGAGCGGCAGTGCAGTCGGTACGTACCGGCGCTGGCCCCGTCCAGCCCTTGCTAGTCACCGTGGTGGTCCGGGACAGCTCCCACCACGGCCCGGCCCACACACGTACCGTACCCACCCCGTCTGACTTGCATTCCCAATGGTCCTGCCAAACTGTAGTTTAGTTACACTCGTATATAACTTCGCCTCTCTATAACTTTGCCTTTTGTTTGTTGTATTATGTTAAGCTACACCTTCTTCAAACCCACATTGAACTTTGATGAAGAGAAGTGAGAGCAATAAACCAACCATACAGTTTGACTGTCACCCAAACCCCTTGTTTCATGTCCACCTTTTAATAAATTGTTGACCCCAAATATCACATCCCGTAGATACTAATAAAGTCCATGCTACCATCGAGTTGATATTTAGGGAACGCAACAGTACTACAAGTGCTAATGTGCTGCTCAAATACCATAACAGTTTAGAGATATTGAAGTGGATGGCTGTCCTCACTGTCAATAACTTCAAATAAAAAGTTTAGGGTGTAATTCTGGCCCAGCTCTCTTGAAATCATAGAAGAAGTTTGCAATGCAGTCCACTTGGATTTTCCTCACTAGCCAAAAAGTCTTCAGTTTCTAGTCAGCGTCGCGCGTCACTGTAGACATGCGCGTCTGCAAAAACAAACCCTATGGTAACCTTAAGGAGCGCACGCTTGCTTCAGCACCATGCCGCCGTTGGATATGGTTGAGATACACTGATGATGTATTTTTCATCTGGACCAGTGACAGTGGCAGTCTAGTCATATTCATTAACCATATCAATTCTTTCCACAGGACAATTAAGTGCACTTCGGAATATTCCCTCCATCAGGTAAACTTTCTTGATGTCAGCATCCGGAAGGAGAGCAATTACTGTGTGACTACTGACCTGTATTCCAAGCCCATAGATACCCATCAGTATCTTCACTCGTCAAGCTGTCACCCTAGACACTGCAAGACTGCTATTGCATACAGCCAAGTACTCAGCCTGAGATGCATTTGTTCTAATGATTCAGATTTCTCCTGTCACACACAGGAACTGAAGAGGCAGCTGATTGCAAGGGTACACAGCTATCACTAGGTTCAACGTTCAGGCAATAGCGTCCGCTCCGTCCCTAGATTTCTGGCACTCAAAAAGAAGAACCCCCGTGAAAAAATCACACCCGGAGTTTTCTTGGTCACCACCGTTCACCCCTTCCTCCCCTTCGCAAAATGATTAATGACAATCCTCATATCCTCCATACTTCAGACCGCCTTGCCAGTGTCATTCCAGACACCCCGGCCTGCTTGTGGCCTTCAGGCATCCAAGTAAGGGACCTGATCGTTCGGGCCGAGGTGCCCCCCCTTCGATACCCTTCCCCCCTCCCCACATGGCACACTCAAGTGTGGATCCGACAGATGTTTATTTGCCAGAACCATGTACTGGAATCACACACATTCTCTGAACATTCCTCCGGTCAAACTACCCACCGAACCAAAAGCAATAGCAGCACTCGTTTTTGAGCATTCAAATTCCCGTTTGTATTTGACAAATAAAAATTCTATTTCAAGGAAGCTGCATTCTGTCGTATAAAGTCAGTGTTCAGTTTCCTGATATTGCACTGAATTGGTGATTTGAAATTCATTTTTGCCCGAAATCGAATGCACCTCTGCAATCCTGCATTCATGTTAATTTGAACTCAACCTACATGTATTTCGGAAAATGTGCGAACAATTCGGCGCGAAGTGTTATTTAACGTATACCTGGTCAAAAATTAGAATTGTTTTGTGTGCTAAAAGGAGTTAAATTCTTAGAAATGTTTAGTTGTTTGGTTAAAATGTTTTAATATTCATGATTGAAATAAACCATTCATGTTGTCATTTGTTACGATCCGAAAAACTCCAAACTAGTAATTATTCTGAAGCTTGAATTTACTCCGATGCAACAAAGAAATCAAACAAGATCTGATTTAATAAGACTATTACACTCAGCCTATAAAATGTCAGGATGACGAAGAAAATGCTGAGTGGAACTATCGGTAGTTTACAATGATAAAGATAAAGAATCGGGAAAAGATCTTATAGAAACAGCATGTTCTTACGGGCGAGGGCTTGGCAGGCACTAAAGTGAAAAATGCTGGACTCCACAGATGGCGAAAAACAGTTCAGTCCTTGATGGTGCAAAAATGAGCTCTCGTATGTTTCAGTGGGAAACTATTAACTGCGCATGTCCCGATTTTAGGGTCCTTTGCATTTAATGAGGGCCATGGGAATTCGTGCCAGGCAAACAGCTGCGTCATTTCATGAAATGTACGTCTTATTTTCACTTTTTGGAAATTAAATTCCTGCCCAAAATATTTTACCATATTATGGTAAGATAAGGCCTTTGCCTATAACGTGTTTTGTGAAAATAAAATTGAGAAATAGTACCAGAGTGGTCAAACTAGTGATTTTTGTGAAAATCTCTTTTCGTAAGCGATAGTTTGTTTACGTTTTGATGCGATTTTTGAAGGCTCGAAACAAAGAATTCGAAGCTTTCCTGAAGTTTTCAAAAGTGAGCTGTGGTGGAGAAAGGTATGAAGGTTTTAGATTTGCCCGGGTTTGCGCTAGATTTTGTTCTCTTCTCGTCCATGCTGCCTATCTTGCGGCCTTGCAAGCGTACGAATTCAGTATTAAACTCGGGAATGAAAGACGAACACAAAAGTACAGTCAGTTAACATGAAGTTTATTAGTGAAACCTTGGTCTATCTGTCATTACAAAATTGCTGGGAAAATGTTGAAATTCACGGTATATATCCTCAGTTTGACATGTACTATACACGCATGAACCACATGAACATGTAAACCGGCTCCGTCGAAAATTTTCATGTGCATGTACATGTACATGTACGCCGAGGTACGCGTGTAACAGGCCGCAGTGTACCGTACACGGTACGTGGCTTGATCGGGTTTGTGCATATAAAACACGTATAGATCGCGCTGCGCAGACGTATATCGAATGAAAATCGGACAAAAAATCTAGCCACATAGAACTGATTGTATTATGTAGTTGAGATTCTGGCCTGTCTTATGCACTGTTCTGGGAAACTTCTATAATTGAGAAATTTACTGGAACAAAGACAAAGTCGCCTACAGAGTGGAAAGACACAGTCACAATGATAATGGAGTCTACATTGTTCTATTTAGAAGCACGGACTGATATCAATGAAAGTGTGTTGCTGATGAACTTGAAGTTAACGAGGAAGACTCAACTGAACGAGGACTGACGACGAAATATTCTGAGAGTAATAATATCGTGCAGGCTGGGTGGCAACTTCCTAAACCCGTGGTCAAACTTCCGGTCGTACATGGGGAGTCAGGTTGGCAAGGTAGTTCTTCCCTTGCCTTCCACCTCTGTGGTCCCGGGTTCAATTCCCGGCCCCGCTCCACATGTGGATTGCGTTTCCAGTCCCTACCTGACTCCGAGGGTTTTACCCAGAATATTCCTCTGTGGGGTTTCCTCTAAACTGCAACTGCTTCTTACTGTCTCCCCTTTACTGATGTTGGTGAATATGGGTCGTTTGGCGGGTGCCCGAGGCGCCCTTGTATCGGCTCAACCATGTTTAAGTGTATTCAGTGTTCCAAGCTTAACATTGTACAGCGCATTTGAACATATTTGTATGAAATTTGCGCTTTATAAATGAATAAATTATTATAATTATTATAACGCTTATCATCCCCCCGGAAAAGCGGTGTTCCTGCTGTACACTGCCACTACAGAGACAGGTGAAGACAACCAAAACACAGCAGGTTTTAAAACGAAAATAATAAGATGAAGAACTTTCTTAGTAACTGATTTTTTTTTATTTACCTGGGAAGGTTCATACACTGCATTGATACCATCAGCGTTATCATTTTTCCTGTACCACCGCAGGGACCAGTTTTTGCTCCCGTACAACTGTCTCTGGAAAGTCTGTCATATGAATGGCTGATCGGCTGGATGGATCAGAGAGTCCCCTTAATTTTAGAATTCATGTTTTGCTTTTCCTCGGCCCTTCTTTCAGGGTTGATATTGCACAGTTTGGTTTGTGGTGTCAAAACAACACAGAAAGGTTAAGTAGGAGGAATGTTGGTGCGCCTGCTTGCTTACGTCATTATTCAGATACGAAAAAAAAGTTATTTCAGAACTTTCATCACACACATAAAAAGAGAAATACCCGTACAAATAAAAGTGAGGTAAAAAATGAGCAAACTGATTGGCAGCCAGAGAGCGGGGGCTTGGAGGGGTGACCATGCAGTAGTCTCACAGATTAGCTGCTTGTCGAAGTTCTGAAGTACAAACGCGATGCAACCGTAGCGCGAAACGACTGGTTAGAGAAATAAACCAATCCTGCTTTTTTCACATAAGGGTAGCAAAGTTTGGATAAGCTGGTATTTCTGTACCATACTATCACCATTTGGCTTTGCAAGAGGACAAAGATAGAATGCCGGCCTGCTATTTCCTGATGATGGTCTGTTTCTTATATGTACTTCTCGTAGAGACGTAGCCCAGGTTGGACGACGTCTACATTACATTTCGACTAACGTCCAGGGTATGAAAGTCCTTAAACTATGCGAAATTTTTTTCGACACTTTTTTCTCACATTTTTACCTGACGAAGACAGCTCAAAATGGCGTTCACAAATGCCTTGTATCCTGAATACCATAAATGCTGTGTTTGAAATTACTAAATACCCCCTGCGAGACGTACAACTTGAACATGTCCGGATGCAAGGGGTATTCTGGGGAGTGATGTTCCGATGTTTCAGTCCACCTTACGTTGGTAGCTCCTAGACACATCTCCAGTGTATCTGAGAAAGCCCTTCCCGTGGGTAGTTGTCTTAAGGCTAATCTGTGAGTTTGTGTAGCGCAGATTTCGATGTTCTTCACCAGCCCTCAAAGCAAAAAGGCATATTCAGTTACTGTTGTGGTGTATCACTCCCAAGAATCTTCTTCTCCCACATTTTATTCTCATCTTCCATTCTTGTTCTGTCATCTTGTTGTCAAGTGTATTTCTCAAAGGCGAAAATTCCTCATCTTGAATAACTGATATTCCTTGCCATGCATTGCAACATAAAGCTGGGTGCATCTCACCTTCTCGTAGAGCGTTTCACTTGGATACTTCTCGCCGTTGACCTTACTCACTTTCTGGATGAAACAGGTGAGAGAGTAACACAGTTCAGCGGTTGTCATCTCGAGGAGTTCACGCCGTATGGCACTCAAGTTCAAGTCAGGATTCAGTATTGCGAGTTCATTTCTCAGAATTCTCCACTCGTTAAATGTGCGAACTGCCCGGGCACGTTTCTTCCGGTTGCTTCTGAGTATACCCTCAATGTGATAAAACAATGAAAACATTTTTTATCAATATGCCTAAATAGAATGCATTTGTACAGTTTCTTTCAAGGTTTCAAAGATGTTGAACTATCTTAAACATTCATATTACCTTGCAGCAATTTGTTTGGATATTGTCGATAATCTGAAATTGTCATTTGACAGTTTTGTAAATTTCAGAGTTTTTTAAATGTAAATTAAAGTCCATTTACTCGCCGAAGTTTATAATTGCTATATTTTCCTAAAATCAATTGAAAGAATATGTTTTGAATTCTACTGAAAATGCTTGTGAAACGCTTCCTGGATCGGAAGAGGTGCAGTTTTGTATTTTGTACAGCTATTGTAAAACTAGGAAATAATCGACGGTAAAGTTTACATTCGTAAAATAATTGACAGTACAGTGTCGTAAAAAATAATGAAAAGACAATAATAGTTTAATAAGCATGAAAAGTGGCTACGCCGTTTCTTTTTTATAGCTTTCGGGCAGAGTTGATAAAATTGCGGCTGGAAAATGGTCCTAAGCCAGAAATAGTAGAGGGATGCCGTTTTGAAAATAACCGCTTGCACTGAGGCATGGGAACTATCAGTCTTCGAGGTTGAGTTAGTTTTATGTGAATAATTTAATGTTATTGGCTAGCCTACCAAAATTGAAAAGGAATTGATAGATTCGGGGCATAGAAATAATTGAATTTTTGTTTAATTAAGAAGCCATGACGGTTTCTATTTTTTGTTTAATTCAGAAGCCATGACGGTTTCCATATTTTGTTTCCCATGAGGCTTAAATTAGTGCGCTGTATCGTGGTGTTCTCAGTCACGGAACATCACTCATATTTTACTTTCTGACCTCCAAACTCTTCAGTTGGTAACGCTCTTTAGTTTGATCTTGATAAGAGTCGCTGATCAGTGATCAGCTCCCATTTAAGCAACACTCAGCCAAGGAGAGGTAGATGGCTGTTCAAGTGAGCGTTACGTTTAAAGTTCCTCAGGGCTTCGACAATTTTATAGTATCACTGGTATCATATGTGCTGGGGAAAATAATCGCAATTTTGTGCAGTTTGCGTGAAAGAAATGATTGTAGGTTTGGGCTATGGTGAACGGTACCTGGAAACATTGAGTTTTAACGTTTCTTATACGGATGGCTGGTTGTTTAAAACTTCAAAGGATAAGGTGACATCGGTTAGCATCATTGTTACTCAGTTATTGCTGTAATTACATGTACATGTACATGTGCATGTACATTGTACACATACGGGTGCAGACCAATTCAAGTGAGAATTTCTGACCAGCTCATTAGCATTAAAAGTGCCCCCTTCCACAGTATCTCTTGAAAAAGGAAATTGTTTGGCCCCCAAAATGGTGAGATTGTGTAAATCGTTGCCAGGATCAACCCCCTGGGTCTTTGAGCTTTCATATGAGAGCAGAAGTTTTTCACACAGCCCCACTTCAGTTGCATCACCTGCTTACTTCGCACAAGGACCGACAGAAGCCCCAGCGCAGACCGGGGGTGTACAGAATTCCTTGCCAATGCGGCAAAGTGTACATCGGCGAGACGGGCAGGGACCTCCCTACCCGAATCAACGAGCACAAAGCCCATGGTAGGAAGGGAGAGCTGGAAAAGTCATCAATAATTAAGCACTCCCACACTGAAGACCATCAAATCAACTGGAGCCAAGCTGAACTTATCACCAGCATCGAACGATGGTATCCCCGCCGCATTAGAGAAGCCATGGAAATCATCAAGCACGACACAGTTCCCCAAGACATCGGCTTCAACATCAGCGATATCTGGCGCCCCATCCTCACATCCCAGTCCAATGGGTCTCCTATACCCTAGGACTCCCTAGTTAGGTTTCCCCCTCAGTCAGCCTATGGGTCTTCTATACCCCTTGGCACCCAGCTATTCACTCTCCCACTGCCAACTCCAACTGACATGCTCCGGTAAACACTCACACAGGGCATGCAGCCCCAGGATCCAGTGCAGCATCCATTGTTCCCGCCATCACTGTTCCCGCCTTAACGCCTCACCGAGCTAATCCCTACATCTGGATCCCTCTCTACACTATATAAGCTCCACTCCCAGTTGGAATCCTGCAGTCTCCAGAAGACAGACAGAGTACACTGTTCGAAACGTCGAGTTATTCCCCGGTTCTTCTCAGAACCACACATACTCAAAGAAGAGATAAATACATGGTGTTACCGCAATCTTTACTATAGATCTAGTTTCTTTCACCATGAAAACCTTTAAGTCTTATAAGAAATTGAAAGATAAGTGACCAGACAAGAATTTCATTTGTGTTTCAGAAATCTCAGGGATGTTGGCGTGCATGCTATTGGGCCCTGAACGGTGCTGATTTTACACTGTTTTCAATGGGGCTTGAATTAGTGGACTAGACCCATACGCATACTGACTTACTGTACATGTATTATGCATAATGCACATCCGCGGAACGGTGACGCTGTGGGGGTGTGACCAATCAGTAGGCAGCATTTGGGACACGTGCACCGGCCAAGCGCCGGTACGGTTATCGCAACGTCACGGAAATACATAACAGCACAGTACATGTACAAGTAGGCCCATTCAGTATGTGTTCAGTTAGGCAGAATGGAGTAGAGCGACGAAGTTGAGTCTCATCTTCAGACTTTCGGCGTAATTTAAGCATGGATTTAGCATTTTCTGGATGCGGTTTTCTAGGCATCTATCATATTGGTGTGGCCAGTTGTTTCAAAGAACATGCACCAAATCTGATTCGAAATATCAGTGGTGCTTCGGCCGGCGCGTTAGTGGCTTGTTGTATTGTAGCAGATATCGACTTCGGTAAGTACACTGTACATACCGTTCAGACGGTCAGCTAGTGGTCAGTGGCATGGCAGTATGTTTGCAGTTTCCTTTTTATGCACAAGACAAAGGGTTTTTATAGGTATGAGCTCTGTTAAACAACTACGAGTTCCCAGGACTGCATACCAAACATTGCCAGCTACATAGCAGGTCTGGAACCTAGCAGCCAGCTTTGACGATGTTGATAAAAATGGTCCTTGCTCTGCCCATGGTCTGCCTATGCTGACTCGGCAAAGTTGACTATCTGCAAGTGCAAGTCCGTGTCGTTGTATTACCTATTCATGTTCCCGGCTTCTGCATTCTGTGGCACCCGAAATAAGTTATCAGTCTCGGCAGAATTTTTTTTAAACTGAGGTAACATCGAATTTGACAGAAGTAAGATTTGGACGCGTAAATTCAACCGTGGGAATTCTTGGATAAAATGTAAACAAACGCGGGCATCCATGGAGTTGTTGGAACTGTGCCAGCGCATATATCGCGTGACATTCGGGCGTCATCGTTGCAGTGCATACATTATACAGAACCGTCTCCCATTGGTCCTTGAATATGAGTCGGAAAGGTACGTTTGCGTTTGACCAATCGCAATTGAGAATTCCACCCCGCCCCTCGAGTGTTATTGGGGAAACTGTACCAGGCATGGCACGTGTACTTCGGACTCTAATTACAACCATAGTATTTTGTCTTCACATAGGCTAGACCTGGAGGGTAAAAACAACCTCAGGTCGGTGGTCTTCCTGAAATAACTTGAAATTAAAACATGACTGCCTCTCATTTCTCTTGTGAAATAAGACAAATTGAACGTGTGGACATCATTAAAAGAAATGCTAGGCCTACATAAATATGAAATTTAGCCTCAAAGTGGTTGCTAAAATGGTATATTATTTCCATTTCCAATCGATCACTTGGTCTTTTTCCCACTAAATTTCTCAATTTTTGAAGTTTTCCCAGAACAGCGAGACACTGCATAAGACAGGCCAGAATCTCCATTACACAATACAATCAGTTCTGCGTAGCAAGATTTTTTGTTTGACTTTCAGGAGTTATAATTGACACTCCTTTGCAGCGCGATCATGTTTTACATGCACAAAACGATCCAGCCACGTACCGTGTACAGTACCCTGCGGCAGCGTTTTAGCTAGTGAGCCATGCAGCTGTGTTTTGCACGGCAAGCTTTGTGAAATTGCAGCCCATTTTTTCAAGCATGGCCTGACGGTGCCAATCAAGCCATGCACTTAATTTGAGGCTTGTGTAATCTAGATCCTGAAAAATGTGCAAATAAAATTTGAGCTACATTTGAGTTTTTCCCATGCTTTTCCCCCATCAACCAAGTCCAAAATAGAAAATATGCTGCAGCAAAGTACATGGTTCGAACGTATCAATGCCAGCAGGCGGGTTCCTTTCCTTACAAATGATGAACTTCAGTACCGTATCTATGAACTTGTAAACAAGTGAATACAGGGATCCATACTTGTTCACCAGCGATCGATCGTACATGTATGTAATCGGCCTCATTCCCATGGCAATCATTAGCTGCCATATTGCGCCCACTCTCGCATGAGTTACATGTAGTCCATGGGGACGAGGTTGACATAATCATTTCAAGGGTTGCGCTGCATGCTCATTGTATCATCCAGAATGAAACAAAAAATAATGGATTTTTTCTCGAAGGCAAGGGCTTGCTTACATGTGATCTTTGTTTCATTTCAAAACACGCCCTCTTTTGTTCCTGCTTGGAGCAGATTGAAATGTAAATGAATGGTACATGTAAATTTAGTGTGGTAACATCATGTTAAGTTTTGTTTCTGCAGGTAAGGCGACCGATAATGTGCTGAGGTTGGTTCAGAAAGCTAGATCTCGTCTACTTGGTCCATTCCATCCATTCTTTGATCTCCATGGCTACATGAATGAGCGTATGCACAAAGTTCTTCCAGATGACATCCACAAACTGGCATCTGGCAGATTACATGTGTCACTCACCAGGGTATGGGACAAGACCAATGTCATTGTATCAGACTTCAAATCGAAGGAAGAAGTCATTGAGGTATGTTTACAACTGTCATGTCCTACCGGTACATTGGAGCACTGCTATTATTTACACAACGGAGTCTACACCAAATATTCTGTGTAGCGCTTGTTCGGTGTAGCGATTTTCAGTCATAAATGCACACTTGCGAAGTCCGACCCATATTCAATGTGTGCAGCTCCAATCCGCATGTCTCGGTGTTTGATTTTGGACAGTTACATGTACATGCAAAAAAAATAAACTTTAAACTAGAAAACATTGAAATTCCTGGATTTTTTTTAACTTATGTTCATCTCCTTTCATGTTTCACCCTTCGGGGTAGTCCTCACTGGAAGTAGCATTGCAAAATGAAATCAAGTTTTCCTCGAGTTATCACTCAGTTACATGCGGCATGTACATGTAGCACGCTGTTACACTAGTGGTTTCTGATGGTGAAATGGCACTAAGTAAATGGGCCATGCCAGAAACCATTCAAGTACATGTACATGTACAGTAGAGGTGCATACCGGTACATGTACATATCCACGGTTGGCAACAAAATGCCAGGGAAGCATTTTGGAAAATGATTAAAACTGGCAAGATCTTTATGAAAGATTTGTGTAAATTAAATAACGAATGCTTGAGTCAATCTACGTACATGTACCTATTTATTGTTTTGGTGATTTATGAGTTCAAATCTCTTAGCTTTACAGCAATTATCGTGCCAGGTTTTCCACACCTCTGTTGCTGGTATTGTACACTCTCAGCCGCTCTACATGTACATGTACATTTGTACGTGACCGCGTGTGGTCACATGAACATTACATGCAGTGTACGTGTACATGTACATATAGGCTACATGAATGATACATGGAGTTTTTGTCATCAGTTTTCTTTTATTTAAAAAGCAAATTTGTAACGTTTGGTAAAAGTACAAACAATATTTGGTAAAAGTGAAAATTTGGGAGCTTACAGAGATGTTTGGTATAGCCAGAATACATGTATTTGGTACCGGTACCTGTGTATAGCAATGTTCATTGTTACGGTGTTCCACAGTAATGTATGTTCATGTAACTTCAGCAAATGTAAATGATACGAGATGTGTGATTTTCTGTATTGATAATTTTGTGAAGGTTTTGAAGTTTGAGCAATTAAAACTGTCATCAGGGTTACATAAATTTGTGATTCTAACCCATCTTACTGATGTTTCATGAACAATTTAACCACCATCATGTTTAAAGGAACAAAGGATGGAGTGGCCTCATACAGAATCAAAATGTAGGTACATGTATACATGTACAATGTACATGTACATGAAGAGTTTACTTGAACTGCAAAATGTCCCAGCTAGCATAACACATTCACCTGCTGTACATGTACAGGTACATGTACATGTACTGAAGCCGTTACATCATGTACATATGCATGGTTACTCCAGGTGTTAAGTCACATGTCTGAACACGTGCCCAGATGTGTCTGAAGGTCAGCGTAAGGACTTCAATACACATGCTATACTTCAGCTTAATGCAAGTTATATAATATTGTACATGTATAAATCTTGTCCATTGATAAGCAAAGCTGTGGGTAGACCATTGTTAGACCAAAGATAAAATCTCCAGCATAAGGCAGTGCGTCAAAAGGTCAAAGAAAAGTTTCATGAAATGGAATCGTGAATTTCCCGAAATTTGATGGGTATTTCCCAAAATTTTCAAAAGTGCTTCCTGCATGACTGTGTCGTGTTTTCTCACGAGCTAGTATATATATTTTTAACCCTAACAGTCCTCAGTCCTCCAACAGGTGAAGGATTTAGGACTGTTAGGGTTAATGAAAACGAACTTAAAACCACGGTACCAACCTAACTGCAGACTAAAGGGCTAGTCTAATTGACGCACGCATCCCATGCTTTTGCCGTGACACCTCAGTACCACAGTAGCACCATTGAACACTGTTATATAGCACTTAAAATTCGCCTTAGAGAAAAAGAAAGGGAATCTCTAATTTCAATTTTAAAAATTATTCCTTCATTTTCTGAATTTTCCGAAATTATTCTCTTTCCCGAAAGTTACCCAAAGAACACCCAAATTTCGGTAATTTTCGGGTAGAGTGGAAACACTGGCATGGGGGCTGTAGAATTGATAATTCCATTTGATTTAGAGGTTAGGCCATGGTGGTTTGACCAAAAAACAAAATGCATTTGCTGTACTTGGAACATGGATAACTTGATGCTTGGGGTCAGAAAATTACATGTGCCAGGAAGGGAAGAATTGACTAGATTCCCAATGCCACTATTTTTAGTACATGCACTCTGCCTGTGTTACAGCATGGAAGTAGGAACTGCAGTTCCCAAAATGTCTATCAACGACGAAAAGTACTAATTAAGCAAACTCTTCCCATGAAAATAACTCAATCTTTCATGACAACAATATCATGATTATCATGATTCCTTTAACAGATTGGTAACACAAGTTGTCAAGACATATATTGCTGTGATTGAGAGACATATTGACAATTTCTATCCCAGTTCCTTTCATGGCACCCATTTCCACCATCTTACACCTGCAGAGCTCAAGTTATGGAGCAAGCCCTGATGAGTTTCTAAAGTTCTTTTTGTTCTGATGGGATCAATGGGGTTGCTTAAATGAATCAGTATCATTCAATTCAATATTTTTTCAAAGCTAATAAAATTTTGCAGAATTGCATTTCAGAAAAATAGGGTCAGACAGAACCTGTCCTGATCACCAAGTGTTTCTTATAAGACCTTATCTAACTGCAGTACTGTGTACTGGTGTGTAGTCATACTAGGTACATTTACATACAGATGTACATGCACAGTGTAGTGTTTGGGATTAGGGGTAATGGACAACATGTTCTACATTGAGAAAACTCATGGAAGGATTGTTAAGGTTGTGTGCAAAGGGCACTGTATGTTACCTGATTTTGCATGGTTGAGCTATTTCCCAATGAACCAAATCTCCTTAGATTATACCTACATGTATGTGTACATGTAGGTAGTTACGCAGTACCATGCCTAATACATGTAGTTGCCAAATATTGAGTGGATTTAGTGTGACCAATCAAGAAAAATATTGACAGACGACTGTTAACTTCAGTGTACATTTATATAGCCAGAAAAAACCCACAATACATGTACATGGCTATGAGTAATGCACATTCCTCTTACACTGATCCAGTCATTAAATTACGGTAGGCCAGAAGATACCGTAGTATTAGTAATCAAGCAAGGCTACATGTACCTGCAGACACAACTGAATATAAATTTTTATGTTGTCAATTTCAATTGAATGACTTTCAGTTCAGGATTAAAAAAACCCAAACCAACAAAAACAGATCAATGGGTGTATGTTTATTTTTCATTTACTTTGCAGGCAGTTTTATGCAGTGCCTTTGTGCCATGCTACTCGGGATTAATCCCGCCTACATTCAGAGGAACAGTAAGTGTTGCTTTTGCCAAAGGTTTGTCTTATGGAACTACCTGAAGTGGAAACTCCTGATGATTGATTCCTTTAAGTTGATCCACAGTTAATTACAATGTGGATATATTTAGGTAGAATCTTGATTAATTTCAGTGCACGAAACTCCATGTACACCTTTATCTTAGATATTCCAGTGCATGAGCATTGATCTGTTTCAGTTCATTCATTGTATGAATGACTTTCAGTTCAGGTTTAAAAATTCAAGAAAAGAGTTTTTTCCCTATGTTGACTCTGCATTAGCCGTGTTCCCATTAGACCTTTTCTTCCGTGGGCATGCAGAAACTTACTATGTCATTCCTTCGTGTCAATCTACATGTACGTGTACCAAACATTCCCACGTGGACATTTGTTTAACCGTAACGGAACGTTTATTCGCTGTGACTGGGAACCATACAACCATTTTCGCGTGCCCACTATCAATCTCTACAGAGGCAGTAGTCTGGTTCTTAGGTTTAGCATGGTTGCAGTCAGTTGGATTTTTTTGCACGCCTGCTAACTTACCGTAGCTGCCTTGAAATCTTCCACGACCCTTTTCAGCCTGTTAGTTTTATATCGCAATCGCGTTAAGTTGACAGGGACGTTAGTTTACCGTGTGTTCCCATTAGATTTAAGTTTGTAATTCTACATGAAAGTCGCGATAAGTTAACATGGTTAACCCAAAAAAGGCCATTGGAAACACGGCTATTGACATATTTATTACTTATCTTTCTTTTGTCTTTGTTTTGTCTACAGAGATATTGGGATGGTGGCATCTCCAACAATTGTCCTGTCTTGAGTCCAGACACTGTCACAATCTGTCCCTTCTCAGGGGACTTTGATATATGTCCATCCTCTCAGGAGTTTGGTGATTACCTTCAGTTTACCTCAGCAAACATCAATATTCATTTGACTTCTACTAATTTCTGGCGTTTGTCAAGAGCTTTGTATCCACCAGAACCAGAGAAGCTCAGGAAGTTATGTCAGCAAGGATATGATGATACACTACGTTACCTACAATCACATGGTTAGTAATGGTTGGCTGGTAAACAGCAGAGGTAGACATGTCCAAGTCTCCATCTGACAATGGGTGAACTCCTGCTACATGTATGCATTAATCTTTTCACTTTTAGAATGCTATGTTATCATGATTTTTTGACCAACTCTGTTTAAGGGATCTGTCTGTGATAACAAATTCTACAAAAAGTTGAACCGTGAAAAAGACTTCCTGCAATGTCTGTTTTATGATCTGAAAACATTACTTTCATTGATTGTTATATTCATGCGCAACATATGAAGAAAGATTGGCACACCTACATGTACGTGTATGGGTCATTCCATCAAAAATCATTTCAAAAAAATGCAGAATTGGTTTGAAATTTGCCACTGATTTTGATGATTTCTTGACAGCTGTAGTTCCATGCAATCGGCATCTAAGTTTAAGCAGATCGCAATCCTCCAGTGGTTTGAGCAGTGAACGTCGCCGGCTATCAGATGCTCAGATGTCACTTCGAAGTACTCTGTTATCCCGATCCTCTCTACAGTCACTCAGCACTGACTTACAACTTCTACAAGACATTCTGGAAGCAAGTGATAATGAAACGTGGGAAGAGTGGAATGATGAAGACTTCTTTGAAGATGAGGATGAGTGTGAAGATTGTAAAATCAGAGCAGAACAAACTATGTTAAAAGGAAGTCTACCACCCCAGGTCACAAATGGTAGGTCATTGATCCACAAAGTGTTTTGTAAGGTACACAATGTCTACATGCCACTTTGCAGTGTAGTCTTAACCGACAAATTGCTCTTGGATGGTTTGGAACCAGTGTTTTGCATATGCTACCAGGACATCCAATTAACCACTTGCCGCCAGGGTTTCTGGTACCGGACACGTATTCTTTATACGCGTGGCCAGGGTCTCCGAACTCGGACAATGGGAACTGGGAACAGTATACCATGGTTTGGGGCATTTAGTGCGAGCGGATTGCCACCGGGGACAGAAGCGCTCCACCACAGCAGCGATGAGCCACACAGCACCGCTGCACGCTAGTCTGGCCCCTATTGAAAAGAGGTCAGCAGTGCACTGTGCCAGGTTCGTGAACAAAAGAAAATTACACAACACAGCACAACCTGGGCTCTTTTTACAAGGCTGCAGGCCCGGCTGAAATACTCGGGTGTCAATAGATTTTGTCTGTCTGATTAGAGTAGCTATCAGACAGTCGTGTGGGTGTAAACGTCCATTAATTGAAATGATGAATTTTTGAAAAATTTTGAAAACTGAAAATCTTGAAAATGTCCCGTACATGTATGTGTGCACTGCATTTTTCCAGCAACCCGGCAGCAAGTGGTTAAATGAGGAAGGGACACATTTTCAGCAACTTTTGATCCTTGTCGGTCATATTGAATCCTTATCCTGATCAGAAGACCTTTTCATAAACACAATTTTGTCTTCCATATTTCAAATTTGATAAAAATCATCTATTGAGCATCTTTGGTTTGATACATTGTTGCTTCATGATCAGGCCTACATGTAGCTTTATAGGCACTTGAAGAGTGATTTCATAGCGCATGATTTTTGCCACGTGTTTTGCTTTTACAGTTCTTGTCTTGTTACTTCTTTTTTTTGTGATCTCTCTTCATTGAACTGAAGGCATTTCTGTAGCCTGGGTGACGTGAGTGATTTTTAAAAATGCAGTATTAACCATGCTAAACTGTTGCCTGTCTTGCAGCTATCAGAGAGGCCATCATGCTGGACAACACTCTGCTGAATTATTTATTCAAATTCAAGATGTTCAAGGCAGTATCATTCATGGCGCTTCCATATGTCATCACATTTGAGACAGTGGTACTCTTCACAGTCAGGTCAGTGCTATTTGAACGTCTTAAGTTATTAATCCTGTCAATCATAAAACCAACTGATTCCAGTTCTAAACATGTACTTAGAGCAGCAGTTGTACATTCATGGCCTCTTTGTAGACTCCTTGCAAGCAGTTTGCACTGGTTTTGGCATGGCATAGAGAAGCTTTGTAATTAATATTCTCCATTCAAGTAATCTGCACACTCATTATTGCTTTTTTGCCATTTTTAATTCAATTGCAACATAAAACATTTCTGATTTGTATGCGTGTGTATTAAAGTTGCAGGGAACAATGTGGCTAACTTGCAATACAGACTTGGACATGCTTAGATATTCCTCATGCCTAGCTCATAAAGGGACTTGGCTCAGCAAACACTGAGTGTATGTTTGCTTCTGCATGTCAACTGAATTCAAGTCCTCTTCCTGTTCAGGTTTGCCAAAATGCTACCCAGAGTTCATCGTGATGTTCATCGGATTTGGAAGCAACTGATGGGTCTGATTAGACACATGCTGGAACACACTCCTGCTGCCAGTCTACTAGAAAGGTCAGTTACTTTATTTCCCAGCTCATTTATACTGATACGGTAAATCCAGTTATCATTTCTACAATAATTTTAAAAAAATTAAATTGAATAAACTCAGATTTATATTCACTTTATAAACTTGCTGAGATGAAATGCTGTTCCTGTAAAAATGTTAATGGTCAAGTTTTCAAAGTCCTTGTGGAAATTCACGAATCAATCTAATTTGTACATGTATGAAATCTGTTGAGTTTGTGTATGGTTTGAGAGAGAGATAAAATTTGCTATCATTGATAGAGACTGACAAGGCTAACTACAGCAAGCTACATGTAGAAGACAAATTAATGAGCCTTAATAGCTTGAAGACACAGGCATCACCTTCCCATTGAGTGCCCATGGCAACGCTGAAATGGATCAGAAAATCCATCCAGAGAATATACGTGTATACACACTCATGCAGTCAAAAACCAATAATGAGAACACTGTACATGTAAAGACAGCATCCCGTTTTTCCAAGGAACTTTTTTATATCCCTTGCAGTTTTTGTCTTCTTTTTCTGATAATACAATGTTTCTCTTAGGACGACATTTGACAAAGGTTCCAAGGACTTTGCAAACTTCAAATTCATGAGTAAATTAAATTCCAATGCACACCACCAACAGTGGTCGAACGATTTTCAAAGTGAGGAGACCATCAAGCATCAGCCATTAATAGGCCGATCCACTTTGTCTTGCACTATTATAGGTTCTGTAAAAAAAAGGTGCAGGGGCCATCCTCCCCCCCCTCACTTTGAAAAAGGGGGGGGGAAATTGGCCCCCGTCCCCCTCCTGAATCCTTGATGGAATACATTTTGCACAACTAAGCACTAGATAATAATGTGATCTAAAAAAATTATTTGCATATAATTTTATGCTTGATGAAAACTTTCCAAGTGCTAGTCCATGTATATGTACTCTACATAGTTGAACTGCTGTTGATGACTGTTGGCCCGAGAATTTTCTTTTCCTTCCTTGGCACTGTAGCCTTGTGTTCTTTGTATCATTTTTGCTGCAGGCTCTCACCTGGAGATAGAGAAGAATTCCTAGCTTCCATTACCGATGAGAATTTGTCAGTTTCCTTCCATGAAGGCAAGACGATGAAGATGCACAATCACCGTGGTTGGCACAGACACCACCCACGTGTCAGAGGAACACTGCCGGACTGTGTCTTAGATACCTTTGATTTATGTGAAGATGTCTTCCCTGAATCAAGGTCAAGAAGTACATCACACCTCCAGGAAGGAGACAAATATTGTGGGAACCTGTATGATAGCTTTGATCACACTATAAAAATAAGTTTTGAGATGGAAGATGTGATAGTGTTCCATTATCTCAAAGAATCTTGCCTTATTGATGTGTCTAGTCCTAAGAATTCAGAGATGGTTCTAGTTGATACATAACATTGCCTGTTGGGGTCATCATGCATTTACCTGTGCTGAACCTCTAATGAGGCTGATATTTGGAGCATTATATGCAGTCTACATTTGGTGCATCAGTTGTTTGTTTAACCCCAACAGTCTCAAATCCTCCGATTTCAATATGATTTTACATACACCCTAGGGGGTTAATAAATGTAATGAGTCCATACAAAGCAGGTGCACTCCTTAAATCTCTAAATTTTAAGTCATCAGTTTTATCCCTGAAAAGTTGTGTTTTGGGTCATGTTTACTGCTCCGTACAATGTGAATTGATTCTGTCTCGGAAATATTGATGTGGATTTTGAAAAAAACTCTTCTTGTGAAATTAACTTTCATAACTTGTTTCTGACACCTTGTATGACTTTGTAAATTGATGTACATGGTCATGCCTTGATAAATTGAGACAATGATGAATTAGGATGTTCAGCCATAGAGTGTGTTTAAGAATCATTGGTTGGCTCAGTAATTGCTGGGTTCCTTTTGTCATCACTGAAAGCACTGTCCTAAAATCATTTGCAAAACTGCAATTTTGTATTGGTTTGTTAAGTAGCCTAATTGGGCAATGGTTTGATTATTCTGTCGGGTGCTGTGTGATCTTTTTGCCTGCTACTGCAATAGTGGATAAGAATGGGTGCATGTATGCTGAATCCTCCTATCCTAGTTGATCCATAGAAACTGCCAATTGATATGAAAGTCCATTTATAAGGGTTAGGTGCAGTCGGGAACATCTACATGTACAAACTGAAGCAACTGATATGGATCATGTAAACTGGGTTGGAAGAAGTGTGTGAACTTTTTGTACACATGTACAAACTGTACATGTAATTACGTCAATTGAACGTGACAATTTAAAATGCCATACTGGCAACACTGACATTGACCTAATAAGTAATATATTTCCTATATATTTTGGAGAACAGCAAATGCGAGGAAGGTTTATTGTGATGCTTCAGCCTATATTACATGTATGATACGCATGGTTGATGTAATCATTGAGAAGATTTAATGATGTACAGAGATCCTAATTATTTACAGTGATGCAGACTCAGTATTAAGATACTTGTAAAAGAAAATGAACATTTGTAAATAACTGCCTTTGCAACTGTAAATGGTAATAACCTATTTTTATGGCAATTTAACTTAAGTAGATAATCTTTTGGTGACACTGCAGAGTTTATGCTGCTATATATTTAAGGTTCTTCTCAATGCTGCCTTCAGCTGCTCACCTTTTATGTACCATCACCTGAAGTTTGTTCATGGGTTTAATTTTTGCATCAGGTATTAGGTTTTATCAACTGAAGTATGCCACTATTGTTCACCTATTCAGTTGTTGGACTTCAGCCATTTTATCATGCAATGTCAAACAAAAGTATTAAATTGTGTGCATTTGTACTGAGCATTCGCCTAAAGTGGTCGGTACTGGTTATGTAAGGTATACTTTTAGTTGTGTGTCCTATTGTAGAGTAAGGCGACCTACCTAAGATATGCTGCATCCGTATCCAGCACTGAAAACGGCAATAATAACAGGAAACTCGGCTCACATGATAATGATGCCCTATTCATGTAACTTTGGTAAAAGCTGGTTGGATGGCTTGGCAAAAAAGCACATTGTCAAGAGATTCAATAACGTAACAAGAGTCAAGTTACTATTTGCATTTACGCTTTCAAATTTTCCTGTCACCTTCACTGTGCCTTGAAAATCTGGACTGTAAAATCAATGATTAAACAGAAGTTTATAAATTCAAGAGTGTTTAGGTGAATGAAAGTTCTTGTTTGACACCTGACAGGCACAAAAGGAGTTGGTTTTGTCAGCTTTTCTTATCATTTAATGCAGCCTCGCATAAATTCTTTACACAGTCCAAAATAGTTGAAGTACAGTAAATTAAAGGGTAACAGAAGTTGGAAGTATTTAGTTCACGTGAAGTTTTTCAAAATAACAATAAAAACATAACCATTTCAAAAACATTGTAAATTTAATGTTTACCCCATTAATTGTGACCCAAAAATTAATAAAAAGGTTCCTGCGTTTTTCCACCCATAAAAAATCCGCTTTTGGCCATTCACGCTCCCAGGCTGATTGGATGACGTCATCGCCAGAATGCTTCCAAGCAGTGTGTACAGTACATTGCGATTGAAAGTTAACACCAAAATGGGGAAATTTTTTTCACATTTTTTCTCTTCCCCGGGAATTCCTTTTCATTTCACAAATTGTGAAAAAGTGGGAAAATATTTTCACACCTTTTCACACAAGTGGGAAAATATCTTTACAGATTTTCCCCCCAAGTGGGAACAGATTTTCACACTTTCTCCCACAATGGGAAAAAATGTTCACAGACTTTCCCACAAGTGGGAAATGATTTCCACACAAGTGGGAAAAGATTTTCGCACTTTTTCTCACAAGGGGGAAAAGATTTTCACAGATTTTCTCTGGTAGTGGGAAAATAATTTTGCAAGCTTTCTTCATTTAGTAGTATTTGTGCATGTACATGTAGACATCAGGAAGTTTTTGTTCTCTGTGGTTTCAAACATTCGCATTTCTGAATATGGAAAGTGGAGGAAAATCAGTCTGAGAGAAATTCCCAGGAGTAATCAGATTACTTGAGGAAGACGGCATTAAAATTTCAATGCAGTATGTTTCTCGGTTTTGAGCAAAGTACAGTGCGACAGAAGAAATCAAAACCTGGCTATGGTGGAGGTTGCAGGCAAGCACTGAACACCGAACAGCTGAATTACAATAGATTGCCGCTATAGCGCTCTCCAATATGTCTTATATTGTAAGTTGTAAGCGTTTAAAAATTAAATTCACCCACTTGAAAGGATGCTCAATATGTGCACATGTACATGAGCATGTATCTACGTGTTTTCCTGAATGTAAATTTACGTTTACACGTATTGGCAAATGTATGTACCGTGATTTCGGACATCCTGACTGCTACTGCATGCCCATTCATGGACAGTCCAATCGCTGACTTTTTCGAATAACCATGTGACCGCAGAAAGTAACATGTCATCAGAAGCCCAAGTGAAAACTGACCCGATATGTCACACCGAAATACACGTACAATTTAAGCAGTTATCTTATTCGTCAATGGTAAGAAACCTTTCGGTAACAAAATACTGCATGTAGTATTTCATTGTTGATTTTTTGTGCCAAACTACAACACGAAAATAAATAAAAAGTGGGCAAATAACCCATGTCGCCACAGCCGAGCAAGTTAAGTTTATTGTAATAGGCCTACACATTTTATGTGCTCCGTGACTTCATAACTTGGGGACTCTCGTTTATAATAATCACTCAACATCCAAACAACTTTTTAAACATTTATTCTCCGACATTGACGAGTGTTTATCTATGGTAATCCTAGAAAACAACTGCGCCACGCAAGCGCGGGTCGCCGTAGTGAGCACATCCCCGCGATCGCGCTGCATGGACTGAACGGCTCGGCTGAGGAAATCGCTACTAGACTGTACTGTACTACAACAGCACACCCCACGTGGTGAGTTGGTCTTGAGTCAACTCGGATCCAAACCAACTGGGACCCATGCCAACTCGGACCCACGACCAACTCGGACCTATGTCAACTCGGTCCCAGTACTAACCCGGACCCACGACCAACTCGGACCCACGACTAACTCGGACCCACCCTGAGTCAACTCGGACCCAACCCCAGGAGCGTGATTAACTTTTTGGAAATTTTTATTTTGGCCACTTTTACATTTTAGCATTTGGTAAATGACACTTTTGCACTGCATGCTGCCAAGCTGTAACGTCCTCTCTACACGTTATGCAGGGAAACAGTGGCACAGGCTTCCCAGAACTTCTCCGTTTTCGAATTTGAACAGGCATGGTGGTCAAAAACCGACTAGATTTGATGTCAGTGATGTCTTGGAACAAGTCACGGTGATGAGTAACCGACGAGCGTCGTATTTTTATGGAGGCACATTTCCTTTAATGTCTTATTTGCCGCTTGTAATCTGGAATCTTTATCAGGTATTAGCTTCCCAGGTACCGGCGTGATTGACCAGAAAGACTGATTTTGTCACCTTCCATTCTTGAAACCCTATGATCGGGGAGTGGGAGCTTGGGACAACCAACGGGAGCAGCTTTTGGAGTGTGATTGACAGTACCAAATCGCGCTTTCTCCGAAGTTTTTTGGCACTCCAGATCACCAGCAGAAATCGAATGAATTTTCACCAAACAGCCCCCAAAGTTTTTGTTGCAATAAAAAGCCACAGATAGGCCCCTCTGATGTACGTATGAGATGCTGCATACGTACATGTACATCAATGTCACGAACATTGACCTTATACAGTGTCTAATGGTGTTATCCCCCACCTCACTTTTCATTTTTTTTTTGGGCCTGGCATGTCTTACACATCCACCTTGCCCCATTCCCTCCCCCACCTCCAATACCGGCAAGATTTAGGTAGATGGAGGAATTCATCCATACAGGCCCTGACTGTCCAAATAACGCAAATAGGTTGGTAATTTCTGTGGTGCATGCAACTGACACCTTTTGTGGTGGACCCAGTAACCAGCCGGATCAGGGATGGAATTGACCTGGCCCAACCCCACAAATATATTTATTAACCTTGAGCAAGGATGAGCGGCTACCCTGACATAAGGGGGGATATCAGTTAACGAACGGCGGACGAAGCCTAGGGGCAGTTCGTTGGGTGGAGGTTTACCACCAATTAGGAAAGACTGGATTTATCTGGCAATACAGTAATGAAACACAGGGAAACCTAAATAAACCTCACAGTGACACAGGATTTCCAAGGACAATAATCAAGTATTGGATTTATTGCAATAAAAATCAATAAGGTATATAAATCACACAAGGTTTATGTACACAATACACCTCACAAGGCAATACAATATGCCTCACGTGGTGAACTAACCACCCGACTAACTTAAACACAGCAAGCCTACAACCCAAGGGTTACCTCACTAAATAGTGATAGCCCTCACACAAATGACACAGAGTGTCATGCAAAACAGGGTCGATCTAACGAAAGGAAAATTACCCTCACAGCGATCTGAGTACATCAAGTAAACATCAATGCTAGTTAGCACAATGACAAGATTGCCTTCCAGCCGTCACCCCACTATCAGTGCTTACAGACGACAAGCAATCCAACAGGAAAGACCACTAGCTCCAAGCCTAGGTTCACGACACTCAGCTCTATCACTGAAGTAATCTAGACCCAATACGGTTCGCTACTACACCTACCAGTTATAGTCACTACACGCAGCGCCCCTGGTGCAACGTCCACGCTATACCTCGCACAGTCACAGCACAGAATGGTAGACAGTGTCTTCCACGATCCTGCCACTCTGCAACCCAGCAGCGAAACTCACTAACTGATTGTTCGCGCTCTAAGCACGCCGCAAGCGCCCAGACCTAGTGCTCTACGCAACGCTGATTGGTCAACGCAATGCTTAATAAATCATGACTTAGACTGGCATTCATGCCTACCCCTGTTTCGTCACACAGGCCCCAGCTAAGCTTGGTCCGTCCCGGGCCAAATGGCTTAATCTAAAACTATAAGAAACAGGGCTCTATTATACAATTACAACAACAACATGAGGTCTACCTAAACCCCAAGATCAATAAACCCAAATACAGTTATAACCCCTGTCATGAGGTCCATAAACCTCACACCAGTTTTATAACATCACTTACACAATG
The DNA here is from genome assembly GCF_054643075.1 of Acanthaster planci. Classification (NCBI taxonomy): domain Eukaryota; kingdom Metazoa; phylum Echinodermata; class Asteroidea; order Valvatida; family Acanthasteridae; genus Acanthaster; species Acanthaster planci. Next base: position 3,849,969 of record NC_141796.1, read on the forward strand.
TGGAAATCACTCACTTTATACAAAACAAACCTGAGGTTTACCTAATACACCTCGTTACAATTAGCATAATTTATTCACAAGTGTACTCTCCACTAAGTTCATAATATACCTCAAAATTCTCCCGCTATTTATACAATTAAAACGTCCTTGTTTTTTTCTGACATGAAAATAAACTTCAACTAGTAGCAAAACCTTTAGTGATCCTCAACACTTCAAACTACACTGAAGAAATAAGTTAACTTTAACCTGTAACACAAGTAAAACATATTTACAAAGTGCTTTTCCTTGCTAGTCATAGACAAAAGATAGAAGCAAATAAAAATTAAGTGCTGCCTTCTGCAACTGAGAGATACTCATTGGCATCGACAGGTCTCAGGTATGCCTGATGGTGGACTTCTTCTCGAATCAGCCTGCCATCGAGGAAGGTTTTGCGGAAGATCTTCTCTTCTATGGTTGCAACCTTCATCCTCTTCGCTGGTTTCCCTTCCTCGTCTCTGTCAGTCTTCTCCTCCTGGGGAACTTTTAACACAATTTATAGTTTCCCCAAATCCTCCCTATATCGTGCCGGGAGCCGGTGTTCCCTCTGAGGGTACCTTCTGGGAGCGTCTGTCGGGCCATTCCCCTCGTCCTTGTATCCTGAAGGACCAACCGTTTGAGCCTCAGGAGGCTCATTACTTCTTCCATGAACCTTACTCACTCCATCATGTACAAGCTCTACGCCAATAGATTGGGGACCCCTTGCTATTTCCTGCATTAAGGGTTCCTCAATCACCTTCGGCTCATATCGCCATGGTTTTAGGGTCTCGCCAGTGTATGGTTTGAGCCTGTCTCCATGAACTACAAAAGCCTTACTTCCAGGCTTCCGTTGAATCCTGTAAGTTACATCAGAGAGTTTCTTGACCACCAGAAATGGTCCATCCCAGCGAAGTTCTAACTTCGGGGACCTCCCTTTCTTCTTGGACTTATTGAAAAGCCAGACGAACTGACCTTCCACCAACCCTCCTCCATGCACCTTGCGGACGTAGTTCCGCTTTTGATGCCTGGCACTTTGTTTGAGGCACTCTCTAGCTCTGCTATGAGCCTCCTGCAGATTCTGCCTCAACCCTCGTGCAAAATCTGTTTTTACCGGGTCCTCCACTGTAGGACCCTCAATTACCAAGTCCACTGGCAACCTGGTCTCCCTCCCCAGCATCATCATATTCGGAGACTCACCAGTCGACTCTTGGGGAGTGCATCGATATGCAAAGCATGCATATGGCAGACACTCATCCCAGTCACGCTGTTTCCTCTTTGGTTCAATCATCACAGCAACCATGTTGATCAAAGTCTTATTGAATCGCTCGACCAGTCTATCGGACTTTGGGTTGTACGCTGTAGTTCGAGTTTTGGATATGCCCAAAACCTGACACATCTCACCAAAGACAGCCGACTTAAAGTTTGTCCCTTGGTCTGAGTGCATTTCCAAAGGAATCCCAAACCTACAGACAAACTCGGTGACAAATTTATTTGCCACGGTTTCAGCCCTGGCATCGGGGAGGGGATATGCCTCCATCCACTTGGAGCAGTAATCCCCGACCACCATGATCCAAGAATTGCCACTGTCACTCCGGGGCAGTGGCCCCAGCAAGTCCACACCACTCTTTCCATGGGCTCGCCAACCACGTACTGTTGTAAGGGGGAAACTCTCCTCTTTACAGGAGACTTCCTCCTTCCACAAAGTTTGCACTGTCTTATGAAAGACCTCACGTCAGCGGTCATTCCCGGCTAGTAATACCGCATTTTTACCTTGGCCAGTGTCTTTGTGACACCCAAGTGACCGCTCATCCGATCACCATGAAGCTCACGAAGGACCTCTTCTTGAAGCTTCCTCGGAAGTACCAGTCGCCACGTGACTGACTTCCCATCGTCAGACTCCCACCTTCTGCAAAGCACCCCATTGCGCATTTGCAACTGGTCCCAGAGGGACCACAGCGTTTTGTGGGCAGCCGAGGTGCCTGAAACAGTTTCCCAAAGAGGTCTACTGCTCAGCTCCTCCTTAGATTTAACAATCCAACTCATGCTGGATCCTCCAGCTGTGCTTGCCCAACAGCATCCCTCGGCATACAAGGTTGGGCAAAAACACTCCTCATCTCAACCTTTGGAACTCCTGGATTAGCAACAACTTGTCCCTGACCCACAAAAACACCAGGAGGTTCAGCACCCTCAAACTCATCAGGTACCTGAGGTACCTCCACTGCCTCCTCCTCATCATCATGCCGACTGCACTGCTTACAGATCTTCCTGGACAGCCCATCGGCATTCCCATGCTTTCGTCCAAGTCGGTGTTGAATGGTCAAATCATACTCACTGATGACTTCAAGCCATCTAGCAAGCTGGCCCTCGGGGCTCTTAAAATTAAGCAACCACCGGAGGGCAGCATGGTCAGTGCGAAGGACAATCTTCCTACCATACAGGTACTGCCTGAACTGTTTCAAATAGACCACTACCGCCAACAACTCCCCCCGCGTAACACAGTAGTTCTTTTCAGCCCTACTCAATTTGTGGCTGGCATATGCGATAACTTTCTCTTCGCCTCCGTGGACCTGGGACAAAACTGCCCCTATTCCAACTCCACTAGCATCCGTGTCTATGATGTAGTCACTGTCTGGCACAGGGTAAGCCAAAACAGGAGCTGCCTGCAACTTCTGTTTAAGCTCCTCAAATGCTTCTTGACAAGCCTCGGTCCAGACAAATTCTCTTGACTTTTCAGTCAAAGTATGCAACGGTGAGGCCACGTAAGCAAACCCACGGATAAACCGCCTATAGTAGGAAGTGAGGCCAACAAAGCTTCGCACTTCCTTCACACACTTAAGTGTCGGCCACTCAGCCACGGCTGGCACCTTTTCGGAGTCCGTAGCTACACCCTCGGACGACACAATGTGTCCCAAGTAGTTAAACTGCTTCTGGAACAAGAAGCACTTACTTGGCTTCAATTTCAACCCAACTTCTCTCAACCTGGAGAGAACGACTCTCAGTCGCTCGATCTCCTCCTTGGCCGTTTTGCCAAATACAATGACATCATCCAGGTATATCAACAGGGTGTCCCACTGAAGGCCTGCCATTACTTTGTCCATCAGCCCCTCGAATGTGGCTGGGGCATTGCAGAGGCCGAAAGGCATGCATCTCCACTGACACAAGCCATTTCGGACCACAAAAGCTGATTTCCTACAGGCATCCTCGTCCATGGCCACCTGCCAATATCCCGAAGCTAAGTGTAATGTCGAAAACCACTCGGCACCCGCAAGAACATCGAGCGTCTCGTCAATCCGAGGCACAGGGTACGCATCTTTGGTGGTCACCCTGTTTAAGCCTCGATAATCAACACAAAGTCGACGTGACCCGTCCTTTTTCCGGATTAACACCACACTAGCAGCCCAGGGGCTGTCAGACAGTTCAATAATCCCCCTCTTCTGCAAGTCCTCTACTTGCTTCATAATCTCCCGCTGATTGCACAGAGGGTGGCGCCTTGGCCTCTCTTTGATTGGCCGGGCATCACCAGTATTAATCTGGTGTCTCACCACCTCTGTTCGCCCTATATCATGCTCGCCTGAAGAAAAGACATCTTGAAATTCAACCAGGCAAGACTTCACCTCAGCATGATTATCCTCATCAAGGTTGACCTTACTACGGTCAAACAAATCATGCAGGTGACTCGGGAGGTCTCCGCCAACCTCGCCCGTACATTTCCGACTAGCAACAGCAACCGAATCAACCTCCACTGTTGCAATAGTGCCAACCGCTGTCCCCTTCCAAACAACCCGTTTCTCCTTGTTTGGATTTAAAATCCGTAGAGGAAGAACCTCTGCCCTCGACTGGACCAGTGTTCTGGCTAGCATTAGGCCTCGCTCAGCCAATTCACCTCCACTTCCCACAGGCTCGATGATTGCTGGCTGATCAGCTGCCTTACAGATAGTGGCTACGTCGCCAGGCACAACAGCCTCGTGACCTGCAGGAATTTCCATGGTTTCAGCCACGAGCACCCTTCCAATGAATGGCTCTCCGGTACTGCTTGTACATTTCAGCCGCTCACCATTCAGCCTCAATTCGAGACTTTGGAAATCTAAATCCTGGTAGACTCGACTACTGACCAATGTGTCTGTAGACCCTGAGTCCACCAGGAACCTACAGTTTGTTCCCCTTACAACACCAATGAACAACCCATATCTAGGCCGAACACCCAACTTAGGCTGAGTGCCTATAGGCTCTCCGCCTTCTGATTTCCGCCTCTTCCTGCCTTGCTTGGGCCCTCTGGAACATCCAGCCTGCCCGCGGGCCCACTGGTCGGCTGGCTGACGTTTCCCTGCTCACTTTTCTGCTTGTGAGGCTTACTGCACTCACGAGCGAAATGACCAGCATCCCCACACTTAAAACAATTCAACTCACTAGGCTTCTTCCTTCCAGGCTTTGGTGACTGCCTTGGAGGGGACTTTGCTTGTCCCCTTGGGCTTAGACCTTGTTTGCTGAGTCCTGTCAGCAACTCAACCATCTGGTCTAATCTCTTTGACTGATGACCAGCATTGTCCTCAATTTTCTGAAGACGTCGCTCAGTGTCAGAGTCGATAGCCCTCGCGAATTTCGCGGGCTTTCCCTCGGCTCTTCTCTGAACCTCAATCTTTTCGAAGTTCTCGGTCTCAAGAGCAGCCTGTATCGCTTCGTCCAATGTTTTGGGATGAACACAATGAATGCCTTCCCTCACAACTTGACTACTAATTGCATCGACAAAATGATTTTTACCAAGGCGCTCTCGGGCCTCTTCAGGAATTTCAGGGTAAGCCTTCACTGTGAGATCACGGAATGCTTGGCCCAACTCCTGTAGAGTCTCTTTAGGCCCCAGTCTTCTGTGTCTCAATTCCACCAAACAGTTTTCGGCCTGTCGACCAGGGCCGAATCTTCTCTCCAACACCTTAACCAGTTCACAGTAAGTGAACTTCTTTGAACCATCGCCCAGACTTCGTAGGGCATCACCCTGAAGGCTGACAGCCAGAAATTCTTCTGCCTGTTCCTCACTCCACATATTTACCTTGCGGCATGCCTCAAAATGTTGGTAATAATCGTTCCACAGAACTTTACCATTGTATCGGTCGGGGGTAATTGTAGGCCTGTGAGGCTTACTCTGAGGTTTACTAGGAACCCCACCACTTACTAACCTAGACTCCCTTTTAAGGGACCAGGGCCCCTCCCTAGGTGAGTCAACCTCACCAACAACTTTGTTGGATTCCCCCACAGTTGGGCGAGTTAGAAAACTCAACAACTCACTGTGTAACTCTCGCTCCTTTTCGGTGCAATCAACCTCACGGTTCAAAAAAGGATTGGTGCTAGGACTACGCATGGGAATAGGCCTCACAGGTGTACTCTCAGCTTGCCCTGGCACTTCCTTTGGAACCAATTCCGGTGATGTACCAACACAGGAACACTGTTGTGCCTTCAATGAGGCATACCCTGAGGTATCCTCAGGCAACCTCCAGTCGACTTCCGCTTCGACCTTTATACGAGGCATATCCCTCCCCTTAGGTGTATGTGCCTCACTCACAACCTCAGGCTGTGAACCTTTTTTAACAGCCTCGAGCTCAGCGGAAAGACGATCCCGCTCCCACTTGAGCCACTGAACCTCCATTCCTGAATGGTTCAAATCATCTAGGACAGAACCCTTTTCAGCCCCCATCGAGCCAACACCAATGTCCTTAACCTCGCTCATACTGGACTTCCCTCCTGAGCAGGAATCTCAGTCTCAATTATACTCTCTAGACTCGGCCACCGGCCACTTGGCGATATTGGTAGCTCACAAGCCAATTCAGGCTGCGGGACAAACAGTCCCAAGCCTCTGGAATTTACCAACCCTTGTGTACCTACTACCACCTGGTGAATTCTCAACAGGTTTGGCAGTTGCTGTCCTGCCGTACGTCGCAAGGATCGCAACTCTGCTCGAATCCTAAACAGAATCCCCACCAATGTCACTAACCCAACAAGGAACACGACGTACAGGGCAGTCACTACCCAGGTAAGCATAACCCGCCTACCTCATTACAATTACCCTCACGGTGCACCTCAATGAGGTTTACTGACAAAATTTTCCAAAAGAAATTCCCTTATGCTATTACTCTCTACAACCAGATAAAATCACAATTCAATCCTAAAAATCCCACTTCTGGCACCATTTGTGGCGCATGCAACTGACACCTCTTGTGGTAGACCCAGTAACCGGCCGGATCAGGGATGGAATTGACCTGGCCCAACCCCACAAATATATTTATTAACCTTGAGCAAGGATGAGCGGCTACCCTGACATAAGGGGGGATATCAGTTAACGAACGGCGGACGAAGCCTAGGGGCAGTTCGTTGGGTGGAAGTTTACCACCAATTAGGAAAGACTGGATTTATCTGGCAATACAGTAATGAAACACAGGGAAACCTAAATAAACCTCACAGTGACACAGGATTTCCAAGGACAATAATCAAGTATTGGATTTATTGCAATAAAAATCAATAAGGTATATAAATCACACAAGGTTTATGTACACAATACACCTCACAAGGCAATACAATATGCCTCACGTGGTGAACTAACCACCTTACTAACTTAAACACAGCTAGCCTACAACCCAAGGGTTACCTCACTAAATAGTGATAGCCCTCACACAAATAACACAGAGTGTCATGCAAAACAGGGTCGATCTAACGAAAGGAAATTTACCCTCACAGCGATCTGAGTACATCAAGTAAACATCAATGCTAGTTAGCACAATGACAAGATTGCCTTCCAGCCGTCACCCCACTATCAGTGCTTACAGACGACAAGCAATCCAACAGGAAAGACCACTATAGCTCCAAGCCTAGGTTCACGACACTCAGCTCTATCACTGAAGTAATCTAGACCCAATACGGTTCGCTACTACACCTACCAGTTATAGTCACTACACGCAGCGCCCCTGGTGCAACGTCCACGCTATACCTCGCACAGTCACAGCACAGAACGGTAGACAGCGTCTTCCACGATCCTGCCACTCTGCGACCCAGCAGCGAAACTCACTAACTGATTGTTCGCGCTCTAAGCACACCGCAAGCGCCCAGACCTAGTGCTCTACGCAACACTGGTTGGTCAATGCAATGCTTAATAATTCATGACTTAGACTGGCATTCATGCCTACCCTTGTTTCGTCACATTTCGAACAACACAAATCAAATCATTTTTAAAATAAAAATGTGGAATATTTCCTATTGGCTTAAACTTGGAGACGGTTTTGAAGCGTCCTATGTCTGCTCACGAGCTCATTATTAATATTTTTGTGATCCCACGGTTTCTTATTTTCTACAATAAGACGTGCCATAATCACGAGGGATCATGGAATTATTTATATAAATCCGAAATTTGCGATTGATAGTATCCCGTTCTGAGTATTTCTTTCACAAAAAGCCCCGCAATGCGGGCCTATTTTGGATAGAGGCAGGCGGTTACATTCGTATGAGCGCATAGTTTTACCACTATTAGGGGGGTATCTTCGGGAAAAGGCGAATATAAAAGTTCATAAAATTGAAACGAAAAGTGATCGATCTGTCCATAATCTTGAATTTCCAGCGAAAAAAATGAAGGCCAACCTCTTTGCGAGGTTCAAGAGTCGGCGCTATTTCGGTCTACGGGCGCGTATTTGGTATAATGCAACCATAAGACTCAGTGGGTCCGAGTTGACTCGAGATGGGTCCGAAATGGCGTGGGTCCGAGTTGGCGTGGGTCCGAGTTGGTTGTGGGTCCGAGATGGTCGTGGGTCCGAGTTGGTCCTGGGTCCGAGTTGACCTGATCCCGGTGAGTTGGCCGGGCCGGCCCCAAGCGCAGCGCAACCTGCGTAATGGTATGGAATTCCATATCTGCCGTCGTGCGTCGCCCGTCGTATTTTTTTGTCACGATTGCGCAGTGGTATTTTTAACTTTGACCCTTGATCATTTCACATGTACATGTCCTTATGGGTGCATACCACTAATTCAAGTGAGAATTTCTGGCCAGCTCATTAGCATTAAAAGTGCCCCCCCCCACAGTATCTTTTGAAAAAGGAGATTGTTTAGCCCCCAAAATGATGAGATTGTGTAAATCGTTGCCGGGATCAACTCCGTGGGTGTTTGAGCTTTCATATCAGAGCAGAAGGGCTAAAAATTACGGTTGAAAAATGGTCCTAAGCGCCCGAGAAAGTGGAGGGTTGCCACTTGAAAAATGGCTGCAATCAGATTTCGGAAAAATCACTTTTGGGGGGGATTTTGTTTTGTGGGAATAATTAAAAATGTAATTGGTTAACCAACAAAAAATTGAAAAGAAATTGAAAGATAAGTGACCAGACAAGAATTTAATTTGTGTTTCAGAAATCTCAGGGATGTTGGCGTGCATGCTATTGGGCCCTGAACGGTGCTGATTTTACACTGTTTTCAATGGGGCTTGAATTAGTGGACTGGACCCTTGTTCGATCGATCCACCATGCCTGACTCTCATTTTAGCAATAGAACTAGAAGATGTACATGTATTCGTTTTTGCAGTTGCGCCAAACTCCAATTGAAAGAAGAAATAATATCTTAACACCGGTTAGGCCTAAGTGACGTTTATACGAAATAATACCATTTTGGTTACATAAATAAATTAACAAAATAGACTTTGGTTAGGGTAGATTGTTTTTCTCGATAACTTAGGTACTCTAGACGTAACTTAACTCGTTAACAGCCTGACTTTAGGTCTATAGCCTATGTAATATTTCTGTCTGTCCCTGCACGATATCCCACAGAACGGAATGTAAATAATAGATTATTTACAATATTTAATTCCTTAATAGTTTTCCATAAGAGACGAACTGATTCAACATTATTTTGAGGGCGGGTATACCTATGATGAAATCTGCTGTATACTCCAAATTAGACATGACTTTAGTTGCAGGTTGGCTCACAGAAGTCTTTTAAACAGTAACGTTACTTGTTAGCTCCATAAATAATGCTGATGTGCTGGACAACCTGTTCTCATTGGTCTATCCACCATGGCATACACACCCACAAAAACCAACACGTCGTATTTTCTGAAACTTAAACAAAGTAGTAATTGCCCCCTAACAATACATTTAATATACAGTTTGATATCCACAGCACGTCTAGTATTTCTGGATTTCAAGGTGAAATTGAGAGGACAAGATGGAATATCTGTATCGGTTGGCAGATTTCTTACTGGAATTTGACGAAAACAAGTCAGCACATTTTTACAGTATGCAAATTAGAATAACACTGTGGACAAGTTGGCCGAAACATTTTTGCTGAAAATGTTTTTCCCCAAAAAACACTTGGTTGAATTCTCAGAGAAGCGATATTTTCTTGTCAAAGGGCAGGGGTAGTCTAGCATTATTGGAATTAATTATGTGACTAGTATATGCTTTGCAGGTGGGATTTGTACTTGCCTTATTCGGAAAAGATCTTTAGAAGTGAATGGAATCATCACATTGTCATTTGTTAAACCCCGGTTTTGGCAGGTCCTATGCAACCCATTTGATGGGCGACGCACGACGGGCGACCACGACGGACGACGCACGACGGACGACGCACGACGGGCGACGCACGACGGAAAATGGCATGTTTGGAACTGGCAATTGGCAGAATTTGGACGCAACAAAAAGCAAAATGCGACGGACGACGGGCGACGGCAGATATGGAATTCCATATAATGGACTCTTCAAGCGTTGAGCATTTTCAGAGTTCGCTGCACAATGCTTCTCGTTTTCGCAATTTCCGCATGATTTTTGGAACCTTTCGCACCGCTTTCGCAAAATTTGTGGACCCACAACCAACTCGGACCCAAGACTAACTCGGACCTACGACCAATTCGGACCCACCCTGAGTCAACTCGGACCCAACCCCAGGAGCGTGATTAACTTTTTGGAAATTTTTATTTTGTCCACTTTTACATTTTAGCATTTGGTAAATGACACTTTTACTGCATGCTGCAAAGATGTAACGTCCTCTCTACACGTGATGCAGGGAAACAGTGGCACAGACTTCCCAGAACTTCTCCGTTTTCGAGTTTGAACAGGCATGGTGGTTAAAAACCGTACAGGACTAGATTTGATATCAGTGATGTCTTGGAACAAGTCACGGTGATGAGTAACCGACGAGCGTCGTATTTTTATGGAGGCACATTTCCTTTAATGTCTTATTTGCCGCTTGTAATCTGGAATCTTTATCAGGCATTAGCTTCCGAGGTACCGGCGTGATTGACCAGAAAGACTGATTTTGTCACCTTCCATTCTTGAAACCCTATGATCGGACTAGATTTGATATTAGTGATGTCTTGGAACAAGTTATAAGTAACCGACGAGCGTCGTATTTTTATGGAGGCACATTTCCTTTGATGCTTAATTGCCACTTGTAATCTGGAATCTTTATCAGGTATTAGCTTCCGAGGTACCGGCGTGATTAACCATAAAGACTGATTTTGTCACCTTCCATTCTTGAAACCCTATGATCGGACTAGATTTGATATTAGTGATGTCTTGGAACAAGTTATAAGTAACCGACGAGCGTCGTATTTTTATGGAGGCACATTTCCTTTGATGTCTTAATTGCCACTTGTAATCTGGAATCTTTATCAGGTATTAGCTTCCGAGGTACCGGCGTGATTGACCAGAAAGACTGATTTTGTCACCTTCCATTCTTGAAACCCTATGATCGGGGAGTGGGAGCTTGGGACAACCAATGGGAGCAGCTTTTGGAGTGTGATTGACAGTACCAAATCATTGACACCCTTTCTCCTAGGTTTTTTTGGCACCCCAGATCACCAGAAGAAATCGAATGAACTTTCACCAAACAGCCCCCCAAATTTTTGTTGCAATAAAAAGCCACAGAAAGGCCCTTCTGATGTACATAACAGATGCTGCATGCGTACAACACATACTGCAAATATACATCAATGTCACGAACAATGACCTTTTATAATGTCTCATGCTGTTTCCCCCACCTCGCTTTTCAAATTTTTTTGGCCTGGCAAGTCTTACACCTCCACCTTGCCTCATCCCCACCCCCCGAATACCGGCAAAATTCAGGTAGATGGAGGAATTCATCCAGACAGGCCTAAACTGACTGTCCAAATAACGCAAATAGGTTGGCAATTTCGAACAACACAAATCAAATCATTTTAAAGTAAAAATGTGGAATATCTCCTATTGTCTTAAACTTTGAGACAATTTTGAAGCGTTGTATGTCTGCTCGCAAGCGCATCATTAATATTTTGTGATCCCACGTTTTTTTGTTTTTTTTTTTACAATAAGACGGGCCATAATCACGAGGGATCATAGAATTATTTATATAAATCCCGAATTTGGGATCGATAGTTTCCGATTCAGAGTATTTCTTTCACAAAAAGTATTTGGTGTAGTGCAACCATAAGACTTAGTGGGTCCGAGTTGACTCGAGGTAGATCTGAGTTGGCATGGGTCCGAGTTGGTTGTGGGTCCGAGATGGTCGTGGGTCCGAGTTAGTATTGGGTCCGAGTTGGCATGGGTCCGCGTTGACCTGATCCCCAGGCAAACACTGTCTCAGTTCAAGGCAGAAATTAACAGACCCAGTCCCAACTTGTTTTTCTTGAACTGAGACTGTGTTGCCTGTGGGCCAAGCTACACAACGTGTGGTCTATTGCAAGTGTGCGATACTGCCATGCACATGTACTGTGCGCTATGTACATGTACACTGTACATGTCAGCATTCTGGCAATGACGTCATCCAATCAGCCTTGGAGCGTGAACGTCAAAAAGGGGATGTGTTGTGGGCGGGGAAACGCAGGATCTTTTCATTCATCTGGGGTCACAATTAATGGGGAAAACATTAAATTTACGATCGATGTTTTTGAAATGGTTGCGTATCCATCGTTAGATACTTCACGTGAAATAAATGCTTTCAATACCCCTTGTTTTTTGTAACATAGAAAGAACTGAATTTACTTCAGTAGGCCCTTCGCAAGGTAGTGCTGGAAGAAAAGCTGTACTGACAAGATTTGGACTTCTTGTACATGTACTTGAATGCATCGTAAACACAGCAGCTTTTGATTTGTTGTGCACTCTTGCACCAATGTGGTCATTTTATTCAGGGATTACTAGCAACAGGAATGTAAACTTGTCTTAAATATTGTATGCATTGGTGCTTCCCTCTTGAAGTACCTAGAGTTCCATGAGCTACTGTTTAACGCACCTGCATCGGTCATGAGGCAGTGTATGCCTGTTTTGCATGTTTCAATCTAACACCTTCAAGGCCTATCCCCAACATGTACATGTACCTATACAGCTTCATTACTACAGTATGAGCCTTATCAATCTTTGAGTTGACAAATATTCAAGTAAGTTGCCAAATAAAAAGACCTCAAAATTAGTTCAGGTATCTGTGTTGCTTGATCATCTTTAACCTCTGTAGGATGTACTAGCTGTGTCCTCAATACAGGCCACTGACAATGCCAGAACAGCAACGGTATCAGATACAAAGTCCACCGTGGATGTACAAGTAAAGTTCAACAAACTAAACAGTATCAGATACAAAGTCCACCGTGGATGTACAAGTTAAGTTCAACAAACTTTATTAACAAACCATATGCAACTAACAAAATATACTCGTATTTTTTGTAGTCAAGGTGATAGAAAATGGACGGCAGATCAAATTAGTAGTTTTTTACACATTACACTCACGGCAATATATCTGTATTGTACATAAACAACCTTAAAAGTAGTCCATCAAACCAATCCATTCATACCTACAAAACAGGGAAAAATAAACATCTTTGCAACAAATATATTTATAAGATTAATTTTACAGTAACTTCAAATACATTTGAATACAGTGTGACCATGAACAATATACAGTAACTTTTAATTGTGAATGTCGAATAATTATTGGTCTTTGAACGGGCAAACTTCCTACAGACTTCCTTACTAAAGCAAATGTCACCACATAGCCGCTAGTGACAACAGTAAACTGAACTGACTTGCAATCAAAAATCACTAGAGCTATTCACAATTGTGTGCTAGAAAATCCAATAGCCAAGGGCCTCAGGTTACCACAGATGAGGTCAAATACCTGTGATACTAGTAATGCCCGTCATACACACACTCATATATACATGTATATATCCCAAAAGGGAATGCAATTCAAACAAGTGAAAATCAGATCAAGTGGAATGAAGAAGTTAAATTTGAATAGAATCTGGTACACTGAGTTCTTTGTACTTATGCAAACCTAACAATTTGAATTCTCCATACTAAAGACACTGGAGTTATACCTTGTGATTCGGCGCAAGCTTCTGCTTTATAGTTACATGAGAGATGCCTTGCCACAATACACTGTTTACGATGGATAAGAACGGCACAAAGGAACCAGTCCATTCCAGAGATGGTGGTCAGGCAAAAGCTTGCCTCGAATCACAAAAAATACCTCTGCTACAGCTTAACACTGAATACCTACACTGAATAGACATGGACTTTTTCCTAATCCACGTGTACTTGTTCTTTTTCAACTCATTTCCAAATTTAGGCCATTTTCAAGTCTCCTATCAATAACACTCCATGGCAATATTTATACAAAGAATAAGCATGTGGGAGAGGGTATACATTGTATAATATTCAGTTTGTACATATAAGTGGCTTCGTCATACATGTTGATGCACTGGTCACTCATTGCAGGCTCTAATTGGACCAACAATGAAGTTGGGTGTTACCTTCCAGTTCCATGGGTAACTCTACGTGCAGTTGTCGTGGTTTAAACTGAAATATCAAACTTACGAACCAGATATGGACCAAATGGATTTAGTGGAGAGCAATTTCACATGTATAACAATCATGTGGGATTAACTTGGACACTACACAATGTGAGGCAAAAATATACACACGATGTGAACATGCTAAACAAAAGGCACAGGAACTTGAGACAGTGTGGCTAGCGTTGTGGGGGATTAACATACTATTCTTCAAGATGTTAGATTGGTTGTTTTCCCTAAATTGTGTAAAAGCCACTTTTTTCCAAGTCAGTATTTGAGAAGTTACTTCAACAATATCAAGCCAAACATGAGTACTGTCAAACCACATATTGCCCAATTCAACAGTTCATGCCCCCTCCTGAGGGGAAATGTAAAAACAATTACAATCTAATATCATACTTTGTATTCTATGCAGTTAGTCACACAGCATTCATTTGCTTGCTCTAGGAAGTGCCAACATAGAAAGAGCTATCCACTGTGTATTTTGCACACAGCATTGGTAAACCTTTTTGGGGTTGACAAGAAGAATAATTGCACATGGAAGTTGCAATAAAGTCAGACATTCAAATACTTCACTCTAACAGAGCTGAATTCTCCAAATTCAATATGATTTTCCCCTGACACTTGGGGGTTAGAGTTAAAAACATGTACATAGAACTAGAATAGGCTTGTAACAAAAGGGTTTTTAGTACCGGCATATTGTCTTTGGAAATACTAATTTAACTCTTGATAACAATTTCAGTAAAGGACCCGAAATGAAAAATCATGATATAAAGACTTAAACTATTCAATCCGTGTAATATATGAAAACAGCAACTTTGAATGTCTTTTCATTTTGGAATGCAGATATTTGCAGTACATGTACTGCAATCCCATGTATTCTTGTGACTGGAACCATGAAGCACTTACAATTTAGGAATAAGTTAAGAGTCTAGTAGCTGAAAGCAGCTGATACACAGCATCTACAAAGCGGAAGTCAGTGTTGCCCATTCTATCCATTCCTTCTTCAGTAGACAACTCACAAACCATGTGATACAAGTCAGCATGGAACTAAAGGACAAGCACAAATCAAACTGGTGAGACAAACGGAATCACAGACCTATCTGAAATGTTTCAATATGAGTGAATCTCATCACTTTCTTGAAAGCCAACTTTATCAGCTTAAGGACAGGCAATTACCCCAAATCCCATTGTAATATTTCAACCTAGAGCCTTCATTTGGAAAATGTGCCATGTGAAACTTCAAAACGTAATCTTAAATGACAAAATCTACATGATTTTTCCATGGAGTGTTTTTCTTCTTGTAGTGCCGTGTAATTTCTTTCACAGCAGTGAATTTATGGCTGATGGACAGTTTTGACATCATTTTCTTATAGAGTTTACGTTGATTCAAACGTTACCTTCAGTGAGAGAAGCAAGGAATACAACCAGAGAAGAACACAATTTGTAGTGGTAACAATGGTGAATCAGACCAACCAGTGATTCGTACAGGCAATTCTAAATACCACTTTGATTTCATAAATGTCATGTGCACCTACCTGTGATCCATCTGCATAGTCTTCAGAGAATTCCTCATCATATTCAGAGACTCGTAGCTTCATTGTTCGCTGTTTGCTTACCATCAACAAAGACCACTCGTCCTGTGATCAAGACAGCACACCAAGAATTCACGTAAATGACATTCAAGGTATCCCCTGCTAGATACTCAAACTCAAGCACCACAGTGATACAATGGAAATGACGTTCATTTCCCACCTGACTGATCTGCATTCATGTATATATACTTTAAATGCTTCACTCCAAACATCTGAAACAAGTAGAACACAAGATCCTGAATTTGTTTTTTATTATGAAATGACAGCATTATTTTATAATATTGTTTCTAGTACTTGTGACCTACAATGGGCACATTAAGACAGAGTAAGAAGGAAACTCATGAGGACAGCAACCAAAATATAATTAAACCGATAGGAAACAAAAACTGTTGAAACAGTGGAATAGCAGAAACATGTGGAGCTACAGATGCTTAAACCCAACAGCCTCTGTTTTTGCACTTGTATGTCTCCACATCAAACATAGGCTTATGTTTAAAACTTGTTATTGACACTACCAAGAAACTTCATGGAACCCATCTGGGAGAAATTTACAAGGAATGCATGTGTGTGAACCAAAGGAGAAGTTCACGGCACAAAATGTGATTTGAACATTGGAATTTTGAGGTCAATTGTGGAAGTTTTCCATTCTCATGTTTGTTTAATTGGCATAAATCTGTATTAAAATCACTCAGAAACTTCTGAACAAGCACATCCCTGTTTAAATTGTGAGCACTAAATGCAACTCAGATCACACAACAAACAAAGAATGAGAGTCAGTCTTCCAATCAAAGGGCATAATAAATAGTTTAAAATGTATACCGTACAGCTAGATGGAAATATTGAACCTTAGAAATCATGAAACACCATATGTATTGACAGATTCTGTTGACAAATTCAGTACTGTTCAGGTTAAATTCTGCTGCTAGATGTAGAACGCTTTATGGCTCCAGTTTCAAAAGAAATTTGATAGGGTGCATATTGTAAGTCTGACGCCTCATAGGTCCTAGGCCTCAAAAGTCTGAATTTTCAGACTTATGAGGCGTCGGAATAATGAGGTGTCGGATTTATGGGCAATTTTTTTTTTCAGCCTCATAGTTCTGACGCCTCAAAGGTCCGACGCCTCATATATCCGACATCGGACCAACGAGGTGTCGGACTTAATATGAGGCGTCAGTGCGATTGACTTTGAAACACGGAGGAGTGCAGGCCTGCAGAACGCGACCCTGCATGTCATAAATAATACACCATATTTGACACCGGGAACCAGTCTTGTTCCTAGTGCTGTCATCATGCGCTCGTAACGAGCGTCAAATCAAACATCGGACTTGTGAGGCGTCGGACCTATGTGGTGTCAGACTTTTTAAATGCTTTTTTCGGACTTATGAGGCGTCAGAATTATAAGGCGTCAAACTTACGAGCTGACCCCATTTGATACTCCTGTGAATACGCCTTTGTGCCAATAAATATTTCAGGAAATAATCATGCCGATGCATGGTAACTAAAACAAGGTATTCTGTTACTGAATAGAATGACTGAAGAGTGTCTGAACAGCATCTACAGGTTTGAATGGGCCCTTTGAATGGTCAGACTGAAGGAAAAGCTGCACTGGCAAGCACTGACTGCTTGGATGGATGCAAGAGGTTAGCGAAGCAATCCCACAATAGTCTTCTTTGTGCAGTCTTGCTTTCGTTCCAACATGGTAGGTTCAAACAAATGGCTTGGATGAATATGAAAGTGTACGAGATCATTTCGATAACTCTGATGAATTCTTTACAGCTATGAGAGATTCTTGATGGACCAGTCATGTGGATTTTGGACAGGAAGATTGGGATAAGCCAATTTTTATCAATTCTAAAGAAAAATCTCAATTACACTGCTGTTTTATGTGTATAACACTGCAAGCAAACGTGCTTCCACTAGCTACATGGTGCAGACATGAAAAGATGCTTGGTTAACCACTCCCTGCCGGGCGACTTGTTTTCGAGTACATAGGCTTTATATGCAGAGCCGGAGAGCCCAGAACTGGGACAAAAGAGTTGGGCCTTATAACAAAAGACTGAGCTGCTGGGCATTACCGACATTTTTTTGCTCTCAATAGTGGAGATAATCCAGCCTTTTTTTGAAACAGTATACCACAGTTTGAGGCATTTAGAGCGAGCGGATTACCACCGGAGACAAAAGCTCTCCACAACTGCAGCGATGAGCCACACAACACCACTGCACGCTAATCTGGCCCCTATTGAAAAGACATCAGCAGTGCACTGCGCCGGTTTCGGGAACAAAAAGAATTTTACGTAACACCGCACAATCTGAGTTCTTTTTCCAAGGCTGCAGGCCTGCCTGAAATATTCAGGAGTCAATGAATTTTACCTGTCAGTTTTATGCCCAAAGAGTCCTTCATTTTGGTATAAACAGCCATTAAATGAAATGATGAATTTTTAAAGAATTTTGAAGACGGAAAATCTTGAAAATGAGCCGGCATCTTGTCTTGCTTAAGAAAAGTCCACCCGGCAGCAAGTGGTTAAAAACCCAGAAGTACATGTCCACTGGTTGGCAATGGCTGTTTTTAAAGACTGTAAACTGCTCAGGGCAATAATCCAGACCATTTGACTTCTATGAACAAATGAAATAGGAAAGTCATGAGTACTCTAAGTTTGTGACAATCTGTCAACTGGTATACATGATATACATGGTATACATGGTATACAAAAAAAAGCCACTTTGGTATTGCAACAGCACAAGTTCAAAATGAGGTGAGTTGTAGTTTATTTAAGAAAATCAACACACATAAGGTCAGCACTGGCCACATGCTAAGTCACAAGCACTCTACAGGTCCAAACTGGTTTTGTGTTCTTGGATGACCTTGCCTGTTTGGAATACCAAACTGACTATAAAGATACAATGGCTTTGAATATGACTGGCAGGTGTTAGATGAACATGACATCACAAGATGTGTTAGCATCGGATTAAACAGATTAATGAGCTCCTACCTTTTTCTTTTGGCAGTCAACCATGCAAAGCAACAAGTATATGAAAGAATAGTTAGCGGATTACTGACATTACAAGCAAAGCATTACATATTCAGGCACAGCAGGACAAACCAACTCAACTCTTCCCACTACTGAACATGCTACAGTCACTTCAAGACGGACAAACATTGAAAAACAAGCTTGCAATAAAAAAACTTGCGAGCATTCATAAAAGCTGAAACTAACATGGTCTGTAAAAACACATGAAGTCGCCAATGCGTTTTACGTATTGGATAATGTTATGTCATTTGGAATTTAAAATTGGACAATGCAGGAATTTGTTTTTGATATATTGGAGTTAACTTCTATTCATAAATACCTGGGACAGTTTTTCTACTTCTATTGGTCAAAACGTGTTACATGACCTTGTATGAACATTTGATAATGCCCGCAGATGGGTAATAATGCCCGCTGCATAAATCACACTCTGGCACATGGATACGAGACAGCTTAATTGGGTGTGATTGGTCAACCCAAGTTCATTGAAGGGGATTTTTATTGGACAACTTTCAAAACGAATATACCAAAAAATGGATGGGGGTGTTTGGGAAAAAGAAAGTAAAGTTTTAGAACAAAATCTTTGGATATCTATCATATGTTGACTTCTTTTAACTCTATGAATAAAACAGTATTTATGAATGGGAACAAATATGAGCTTGGCCAGTCTTAAACTAATATTTAAGACTTTGCTCAAGAGAATGAACGCTGATAATGTCCTTGCCGTTGTGGCCATTCTCCCAAGCCAGTCTCAAATGCATGTTTAATACTGGCCACGAGGCCAGGGTGCCTGAAATCGGAACCTTCTTTAAAAGAAAAGTTGCTGCAACCCCCCCCCTTTTGAGAAAAAAGTACTTACAGTCAGTTAAAGGTTTGGGCCGACAATAGTTCACTGGACTAAAAAACTGGCCTTTATTCATGGCCGGGGTGACCAAACTTGGAAACAAAAGACCGAGCTGCTGGGACTTGCCATTGAAGGTTCATACACTGTCAGTGCAGAGTACTGGCCATTAGCAGAAGTAATCTGTCATTTAAATATGGCTTTTACCCTTACTCAATATGTATTAATATTTACATAACCGTCACTGTTTGGAAACAGTGTCATAGTTTGCCGCTGCCAGCGCCCGCGGATTATCAGCAGGGACAAAAGTGTGCACTTCAGCGCTCCAGTAATTAGCGATACAATACCGCTGTGTGCTCATAAAATCTTGCCACACTGTGCAGCGTTCATTGTGTTGGTATGCCCGCTGAATGACCTAGTTCATCCTCATGGTAAACGCGCTCTGCATAGTAACACTGGCCGTCCAGCGTATCAACGCACCGGGCTAATTCCCCGAACAAAGAGGAAATTATGTGACACTGGATAATGGGGGCTATTTACTGGTTGCAACACTCACGCGTCAATGGAGGTTGCCTGTCAGATTAGAAAGATGTTAAAAGAAAAAAACTTTTCGAATTTTATGAATATAGGAATATTCAAATGTTTTCATTAAAAACCAAACGACCCGAACCCAAGGGAGGTTCATAATATCCCAAGTGATTTCATACTTTATTTAATAAAAAGGTCAAGTGTGGACTATCTGTTCCTGTGCTGTTCTTAAGGTTAGGCATCATATGAAAATGCTTCATAAAAAAACTGCGAAGGACTGCTTTATAAATTCTTTCAGATGATCAGTGACAGAGAACAAAAACGTTGTTGGCAAGTTGTTTGCAGACACCGTGCTTGATTATTCTCATAAACTGCATACAGAAAATCCACCAATGCATACAGAGAGGGAGAAATGGTCTGTACTGAATGGATGCTTCCAAATGTAAGGAGCCTGTTTGATTGTAGAATTGGTAGGCTAGTCAAATAAAGACACCTGTGTAATGACCCTTCAAATCTTGATTCAATAAAGAATCAAAAACTGCTCTCCGTCAATCTTAAGGATCAGCATCAGCTGGGCAAACATTAGATACATGAAAATGGTCAATGATGGTCAATGTATGATGTTTCTCAATCACATTTTTCTTTAAACACTTCCACTTGTTTTCCCGTAAAGATTCTGGTTTAAAACAATGCTCTACTGACCATACAAACGGGAACTTGACATTCATTGTAGTATGCATTAGTTTTTCATAGATTAAGTATCAGTGCTTGCAAGAGTCAAGTACCTTGTTTGAGTCTAACCAAATCTACAAGAACGCGAATGTCTTGAGTTAGACTCCAAACATATGGTGTATTTTATAGAGAATTATTCCAGATAGACATATTGGAAATGTTAACATCATGCTTATTAGAACAAGACACAATAACAGCACAATATTCAAGGTTGTTTTTTTCTTAATTGTGTGGAGTGTTTCTAAAAGCATGGCATGTGATGATATTTGTTGATTTGATGACAGTTACTGAGGCAATGCATGAAATGAGGTCACCTGTGTTGTACACTGTACATGCACATGTACACTGCATGTTCCTAACACAAGAAAATGCAAAAGTGACATGTACAGTGTACTTTCTCAAAACTGTAAATGGTACCATCCAAATGTAATAAATCTACTGGAGGGTATTAGCCACGGCAACCTGCTGGGTTTCAGTCACTTGTACATGTAATTGTTTGCATCTAGCCTATACACATGTCCAACTGTAGATCACCATACTTTAGGCAATCATGGTAAGCCTTATTGTAATACAGCTTGGGTGATTTGGCACAATGGTAGAAAGGCATTGTGGGAAGAAAAAAGGAGCAAACATTGTTCCCTTTTCCTTATGGAAGACTGTCCATATGATCACTTGGTATCCAGAAATGTCATACAAGTGGAGCAACCGCGTAGCACTACTGCGTCCAAATTGCAGGAAAAATGAGAAGACTACTGGCTGCTACCCCAACGTCAAACTGAACCCATGAACCATCTGACCAACAGTGTACAAAACATCTGCCCATACATACAGTGTGTGCTGATACTTAGATATGTGTACATACAGTATATCACTCTGTGCTGAGATGAACAAGATGACAGGTGCATGACAGTGACAGGTAACTGCAAACTATCAAATGTATTACTAGATGGGCATCTCGCTTCACTGAAAGGAAGCCCATAGAAATAGAGAACTGTGATCGACCAATGAAAACTCAATTTCATATTTAATAGTTCCCTCATCTAGGCTATACATGATGGTTTGCAGTCTTCCTGGATATGACAACTGAGCTACATGTAGTGCTATACCTTTTCATCGTCATCAACGTTCTTCAAGGCAGGAATTAAAGCAATCAGTGACAAAAAATAAAGCAGCAGCAATGCAATAAAGCAAGATACAATGCTCACCATCAATCTACAACGCTGTTCTATGGAGTTTGAAAGTTTGCTTTGTACAAAATGAGTTTCAAACTGCATGACATTTTACAATAGTCTGTAACGGCTACCATACATGTATTTCCAGAAACATATACATTGGTTAAATGCTCACAGTCACATGTGTACTCATACATGTAGCAGAGATGCTTAACACTGCATTAGTAAAGCAACTGAGATCTTCCAATATTGAAGCAACAAACAGAATGCCCTTGGTAATCATGTCATTAGCATTAGCAGACCATCTAATCCTCCACCTACATAGTTTGATTAGACTTGGATCATTGCCCCGTGACACTGTGACTCTAATCCTACACTGACATAGTTTGATTAGACTTGGATCATTGCCTCGTGACACTGTGACTCTAATCCTACACTGACATAGTTTGATTAGACTTGGATCATTGCCTCGTGACACTGTGACTCTATTCCTACACTGACATAGTTTGATTAGACTTGGATCATTGCCCTGTGACACTGTGACTCTAATCCTACACTGACATAGTTTGATTAGACTTGGATCATTGCCTCGTGACACTGTGACTCTAATCCTACACTGACATAGTTTGATTAGACTTGGATCATTGCCTCGTGACACTGTGACTCTAATCCTACACTGACATAGTTTGATTAGACTTGGATCATTGCCTCGTGACACTGTGACTCTAATCCTACACTGACATAGTTTGATTAGACTTGGATCATTGCCCCGTGACACTGTGACTCTAATCCTCCACTGACGTATTCAAATGAGAAGATGTTCTGGCTTCAATTTCACAAAGCCATTAAGCACAATTTCTAAGCACAGAAAATGTTGGCTAAGCAAAATGCAAGGTTACCAACCATATGTCACGATATGCACTGCCCATGAGTGGTTCCTAGCACAGCTGCTTTCGGCGAAAATCTGCCATGCAATAATTTCTGCTTAGCGCCTCCAAGAAATCGGTCCTCACATCTTATCAGCCCCAACACAATTACATAACGTAATTCTCTCAGTTAGCTTTGTTACCAAACAGTACATGTACATGTGTTTTGAGCTGTATGAGTCGTAAGTACTTACATCCTGAGGAGCCTCATCAACCAATTTCTGAGTTCCCTGGATGATAACTTTCTCTGCTCCCACCTCAGAATTCCATTTGCTCCAAGCAAATGCAAAATGAGATGCACAGAGAGCCATCTGATGGTAGATAGCATCTTCAATCACTGTGGTCTACAACACACAACCATCCAGAACAGTTTAACAATTAACACCAACTACACTGTGAAGGTTTCTGCTTACCCACTCCGATAACAACCCAGTACCCAGTCCAACAATTTAAAGAATGCATACCCCATTGATGTATTTCAAGTAGAATGCCCACCACTTTCCTTGGGTAGTGTGTATCTAAGCCAATTACCAAACAGAGAATAGAGCTCTATTCCTGAAGGATTATCTGCTGAGAATTCGGGCATTTCACGACGGCGCGCCTCCAAGAGTTTGGAACACTTTGGAAAGGGTCAATAGATTTCGTGCATTGTGATTGGCTAACGTGTTGCAAACTCTTGGAGGCCCACTGTTGTGAATTGCCGGTATTACACAACAGTCTTTGGAATTGTGAGCAATGTACCAAAATGTACCAGTACATGTGCCAAGACCATAGTCTTGAGAATGAGGCGAGTTGTGTTACACAGACTGAAGACCCTTCTTCATTATTACAACAATGTAAACACACCTTCTCCACAATGCTGACATACTTCTTAGAATCATCTTCAGGGAAAAGGTTGACACCAACAGTCTTCATAGCCTGCAACACAAACATGCAATGAATAACATAAAAGCAATCCTCCCACTACAGCATCCTGCCGTATCATGAGTGACCTCACTTCAGTTAGTAGGACACTTCATTCCTTTTTTTAGACAATCACGTTGTATTAAGTGAAACAATTTCGGATACATAAATAAGTTCTCTGTAATGCAACATGACAATGGTCGGTTCTTACACAATTCACACAGAAAACCAATAGTGCCAATAATTAAAAATGGAATGTTTGACCAACTTTACACCGGGAGCCCAGTTTGGGGTTCATTTTCTTTGTACCTAATGCAGGGTTGTCCGAAATTGGGCAAAAGAGCTGGGCCTTGTAATAAAAGACCATACTCAGAACAAGATCGAGCTGCTGGGAATTGCCAACATTTTTCAGTTGTCAAGAATGGAGGATATCCATCATTGTTTTGAAAGATTATACAACTGTTTGTGGTAAAAAAAATTTGTCTACAACTGTCTGATTTAGCCAAGTTTTAAACACTCAAATTTTTGTTGCCGTGTACGTCTTTGTCTGATTACAAGATACATGTATGGTGGCATTCAGTGCAATACTTGCTGTCTATGATCTTGACCATGTCCCTTAGATGCCATATCAACTCTTTGAAAATATCTCAGCTCTTTAAACTGTCTCAAGACTGCACAATTCAGCAACTACATGGCACTTACAATACTTCACTTATAGCATCACTTTACACAGAGGTTTTTTTCTGAATGGAAGCATCAGAAAAACATCAGGAAAATGAGAAACCAGCACATTAACTCCTTCACACCGGGAGACGTCGACAGCCGCAGCTTTGTGTGAGGATTCGTGCATAACACACATACATTCTATTCATCATGCACCTGCAGTTTCAATATGGGCCTGCTGCAGGACAGTGCTTTGCATGCTGGGCATACCGCAGCCTAGCAGTTGCAGTCAAAAGAATCCCAGTGTTAAGGGGTTAATATCAATTTTGAATTTCTTTCATGATTAGCATTCTTTCTATATTAGCAAAACCACACTCAGTTTGATGGAAATAACCTTGATCAGCTCTTTAGGTGTCATCCATTTCTCCTTCAGGTCATTCAATTCTGGTTTGATCTCGCTATCAGGTGTCTGTCTGAAGCAACACAATGAGCCCTGTAACAGCATAAACATGATGGCAACTGGTCACATAAACAGCACAGACAATTAATTAGTCAGAACTGATGAAGATACATGTAAATCACTAACGTGAAAGGATCAAGTAGACTTATCAAACAACATACCATCAGATAGACCTCATCAATATAACCACTTCAGATAGACCTCATCAATGTACATGTAACCACATCAGCTAGACACCTCATCAACATAACCACATCGGCTAAACACATTAACACATCCACATCAGCTAGACACCTCATCAACATAACGACATCGGCTAAAAACATTAACATATCCACATCAGCTAGACACCTCATCAACATAACCACATCCGCTAAACACGTTCACGTTATTTCACACACCTTGGGGTTGGAGTTAATGTCACTGTTGCCAAACAAGGTTAGCATGTGATACTATTAACTCTATTCATTGCCACCAGCCAACTTACCTTGATCTCAATCTCTGCTTCAATAATAGCTGCCATGACAGTAAATCTAGCATGATTCACAGCAATAGGACGCAACTCCCAGGACTGGAATGGCATATTGATGTGCTTGTCTTGGAGACAGGCTAAAGGTCCAAAGTTGATTGTCTTGAACGACAGAATTCTTGTTTCTAATCAAAATCATATCAAATATTTTTCATAACACATGAATTCCATTCCAACTAATCATCAAAAGTATTAAATGCCACTGAGTTGACAGAATTAACACAAAACCTAATAAAAACATTGTCTGTCCTACGTAGTCACTTACAGTGCCTATCGCTGCGCAAAATAAGATCAACTGAAAATAAAAACAATCTTATTAGGAAATGCTTTTGAATCTTACCCTCATTAAACTTGATATCAATAAAGCCATCTAATCTCCACTGCTTCCTTTCGGGGCACCAGTAAGCCATCTGTGGTTCCTCACTGTACAACACATCCTCACATAACCTAATTAGATACAACCGCATAGGATGAAAAACAGTGACTGGACTACACAATCTGAACAGTGCACTGTATTACTCTATCATTCATAGAAGGGTTACCGGTAAATGTACATGTACAGTTAGTGTGCCAGATACATGCATGTCATCACTTTGAGAAGACTTCAATAAACATGCCTTACTAACTGCCAAACATTAACACAAGATTAACAAGGCGCTCACTATCAGTCTGAAACAATCTACCAATTATTCAAATGATGGTGCCATTTTCAAGCAAGTCTGTGCAAAGTTGGCAATATTACTACAGTACACGATGGCACGTACAAGGCACTATACTGGTGCGCAAGAACTGACCAACTAACCTGAAGCTGATGCCTACTGGTGGAGCCCCCAATGCCTCGGTAGCGGCTGCAGCATTAGCTAATGCCTTAGGATCCAATGTCTGCCCCATAGTCATGGTACCAGACAGTGTCTGACCTAGTCGATTATCTCCTGCTGGGTAGGCTACTTTCTTCAGCTCATTACCAGATACTGTCAATCACAAAAATAAGCAAAGCTTGATTTAAAGCCATGTTCATGCTTTGGTATTAAAGATCCAAAAGCCTAACTGGTATTAACCATATGCTGCCGGGAAGCCCAGTTTCGGGCACATAGGCTTTATACACGAAACCTGGAACCCGAAACCGGACAAAAGAGCTGGGCCTTGTATCAAAAGACCGTACTCAGAACAAAAGACCACGTTGCTGGGAATTTCCAACATTTTTTGAGTTGTCAATAGCGGAGGAAATCCGTCATTGTTTTGAAAGATTATACCACTGTTAGTGGCCTTCAGCACGAGCGGATTACCACTGGGGACAAAAGGGGTCCAGCACTCCAACAATAAGCAATACAATACCGCTGCGGCCATGCTAATCTGGCCCCTACTGAAAAGATGCCAGTAGCGCACTGTGCCAGATTCAGGAACAAAAGAAAGTTACATAACACTGCACAGTCTGGGGGCTCTCTTTACAAGGTGGCAGGCCTGGCTGAAATACTAGGGCGTCAATAGATGTCCTCTGTCAGATTAGAACAGTCACCAGACAGTTATTCGTGTGGGTATAAACATCTAACAAATGAAGTTATGATTTTTTGAAGAATTTTGAAAACACGAAATCTGGAAAATTTCCTGTGAACGGACACATAACGATCCCAACTGACTCATTTTGCTTTATACAGACTGTGTTATGTTCCAATGTGACACTGCACGAGGTACATGTAACGACCTGGCGGCACAGTGTACAACACACATCAATAGTATATAGTCTGAAACTACAATGATGGAGTTGGCTGAACCGCTGCACAAACGGTGCCGACATGGATCTGCTGGGAGACAAGCACTGATGCCCTTATCCAAATGATGCTCTGTTCAAGCAATACAGAAAAAATACTAGCTGACCGATAAGCAAAATCCGGCAGCAAATATCATTTTGTCAGCCAAGCGGTTGATGGACCTTGCAAGCAAGTCAACATAGACAAGAACAGTTTCACGTCAATGCTTCTTGATCAATAGGCCAAGCCAGTAAGTTTCCACCTTTACTACCCTCATTACCTGAATTTTCTCTAGCAAAGTTTTGTTACCCTGACAGTTAGTTCCTTCAATCATGGCCCAACAACCAAATGTGTTATGATAATCAGTAAGGGAATAAATATGAGCTTAGCCGGTCTTAAACGTGAGTTATAGACCAGCTATGACGGAGAATGGATGCGACTAATGCACGAGCCGCAGGCCAGGGCATTATCAGCTTTCAGTTTCCTGTTTATCGATATTCCCACACATAAATATCTTTTTAGTCAGAAGTCAAAAGAAGTCAAAATATGCTTATGACGGATTTCCAATGATTCTGTTGTAGAATTTTACTTTTATTTTCCTGAACATTGCCATCCACTTTGTTTTATAATTATTCAGAATCTCCTTATATGGACATGGCGAGTGCGTGGCAAGCCACATGTACACAGACTCTTGACCAATCAGAAAAGAATAAACCGTCTCATATCAAGGCGCCAGTGCATCATTACTTTTCAACGGGCATAATCAAATATTGATACACACTGAAGTTGCGCGTTACTGAATACATGTAGGTAGACTGTGTGAGGTATTAATGAGTTATGGTTTATATGTTAGCCCTCAAGCTCACGATACCATCACTTGTACATGGACAATGTACATGTACAGTCGACTCTCGGTAATACGAGCTCGGGTAAGACGAGACTCCAGTTAAGACGAGTATATTTGCCAGTCCCGAATGAATTATGCACATTCCTTTGAGGGAAAAAAAATCCAAAATACGAGCTCGCATGCTACGAGATTCCGTTTAAGACGAGCATTTTGGGGGCCCCAGCTGCCTGCAAATGTATTCTTATCCGTCTAATTAGCACAAGCCTTTTTGAAGGCTACTCGTCAATCAGTCAATCCATTGAATTCAGAAAGGGGCTTCCGTAATTAATTGTGTACAGCAGTAAAGCACTGCGGTTTTCACTCACCAAGTGAAGCCCTCTACTGGCTGATCCACACCACCAATAACTGGTTCCCGCCTTTTTTGTGCAACAAGCGCAGCACTGATGTTGGTTACCACCTAAAATGTTAACGTACTTGCGTGCGTTGTATAACGATCTCATCGCGGCGTGCTGGGGACGTAAAACGGCATCGCTCCAACCATGCATCCTCCAACTCGACGTGATCCATTTCTCCGTTCTTGTATTATGTTATTGTTCTTTATTTCAAGTCTTTATTCATAAAAAGTACATTTACTTCTCACTTTCATAAACATTAACGGTCTTGAAATTAAATTCCAAACCACACGTACGTGCATACAAAGTACATGTAGGCCTACATGTATGTACAGGAAGTTGTACATACATGATGTACCCTTAACGATGTGGTTGATCGGTTACACATGCGACAAGCGGGACAGCAGCTTTCGCATAAGACAAGGTCCTCATAATACAAGCTAATTTAGAAAGTCCCAAGGCCCTCGTATTAACGAGAGTCAGCTGTATTTGGCTTTCTTGTACAAACTTCATGCCATGGAGGCTTACTTGCCTAGTACTTGACATGTCCATTGTTCCATTACAAACACGTGGACCGATTTCTTCATTTTAAAGTTAGCTGCTGGTAAGGGCTGTGCAGAATATTCAAATATTTGATCAATTATAAAATATTCAAATATTATTCTCCAAATTTGAATTTTTGAATGCAAAATTCATGAAAAAGGGAACTTTTCTTTTGTTTCAAATTTAAAGAATTGCACTGTGGAGGCTTGCTTCAAGTAGATTCAAATGAAAAGTGACAGAAATCTTACGATTCAAAAAGTAAATTATTCATTAAACAATTTAAAGGGAAAAGAAATTTTCAATAGGGCAAGAAGTGCTGTTCATCTCTTAAATCTTGCTAAATCATGGTTGGAGATACTCCTAGATGTGAGAAGCTACAGATGTATTACACTGATTATAATGTACAATTGTGTACATTATTGTAACTGATTTTGGGGGCTTTGTTCATCAACAATCTGTCGGTGGGCAGGGTTGATAAAAATCATGATTTTTTTTTTCTATTTAAAAATCATAATTTTTTTATTTAAATCAGATTTTTTTTATTTAAATCAGGTTTTTTATTTATAAATAATTTGATTTTTTAAGAAGCTAAAACCGGTTGAGCCTATCCATCATGACCATTTGCTTGAAACACCCCAAATTCCCTCTCAATCCTTTTAATTGCAGCTACAGCTACATGTACCATTCACATGTACAACACTCACTACACGTACATGTATACTTTATTTACACCACAGACGTACATCGCATGTGAACTATTTCTTTGCTATTGCCGATGTGGCTATTCGGACCATAGACAAAGTGGTTTTATCAATGGCCTGTAAAGCAGGGGGAGGGGACATTTGCATACATGTAGAATGTTATATAACAGCAAATGACAAGTGTCTCTGCGCAAAGCCAATTTTAATGGTACACAGGCATTCTGTGCAGGTATACATACTATAGGAACATCACTTCAAATTGAACATAGGCTACAACTCGTACATGTACATATGTGAATTGCTTCAGAATACGTAGGCCCCCTTATGTGTAGTGCACTTAAAATGATCAAGTTTAACTTAATGAGCACTTTCTTTGAAGTTCCTTCAGTAACTAACTGTTTTTTCTTTTAAAAAATCAAGAAATAAAATAGTGATTTTTATATTTTTCCATTGATTTAAATCATGATTTAAATCAATGATTTAAATCGAGTGATTTAAATCAAACAACCCTGTCGGTGGGTATGACCGAAAATTCGGATATTCGATCAAATTGAAGGTCAAATATTCAGATAGTGAATTCTTCAAATTGACTCAGCCAGCAGTGGCAGAATTTTTTCATAGTGGGGGAGCCAGGTGTTAGACCATCAGGTATCTGCTATTAATAGGCCAATCCATTAAGTCCTACCTCATTATAAGCCCTGCAAAAAGTGGGGGGGTCCCCCTCCCGTCGAAAAGTTGGGGGGTCACTGGTCCCCATTGCTTCCACCGCCAATGGACTCAGCCCTACTGCTGGTCAGCAATTGTAAAATATGAAGGAAACCAGCCCTCTTTTTGCATGTGGTGGCATTACCTGCCCTCAAAACCAACTTACAAACTGCCCATTTACATGTAGATCTTGTAATCATGTTTGTGATTCAACTTTTTTCAACAACCAGCTGCCTTTATACCACTCAATCACAGTGCTGATTGTAATATTGATGTGCATGTGTACAGTATTAATAAGACACTGACTTAGTACATGTACCGGTTACAAATATATGCCCCCCCCCCAAAATAAATAGAGACTATCATCCGACCCTAATTTTTTGGGCTATTAAAAGTTAGAGTAAAAAAGTTTTACCTAACAAACCACCCTCAGCAACAGTCCATTGACTATTTGCTTTGAGTAGAAGCACCCCTTTATCGGTTGGAAAGAGTCATGTTGGTTCGGAGTGTTCGTTGTGTTTGTAGCATACGACCGCAACAAATGCGTTTCATAGTGGTTTGTAAACCAGCGAAGTACAGGTAAACTGTACAGCTCTTGCCAAAGAAGCCTCTGTTGCCAGGAAAATTGCGCCCTCTCTCTACCCCACTCAGGACAGATAGCATTTCAAGCAATCACCAAAATCTGAACACTATATGCAATCCAATATGAAGACAGAAAAATTGTGTCACCCTGGACATTTTAAAGAAGCTTTTTTGGTTAGAATACATTAAGGTTACTTCATAAGATATACACGTAGACTTGTGGGTACACCATGGAATCAATCTCTTTTTGGAAGAGGTGTGGTTCTTAGAAGAACCGGTGAGTGTTAACTCTCAACGTTTCGACCAGGATACTCTGGCCGTCCTCAGGAGGGTGTGCCAGAGTCTGATCCCCACACCACCACAGGATCCAACACCACCATGCCCCAGTGCACGCGCAGCAGTTACACAACCTACGAATCCTGTTCCATGCTCCACCACTTCCGGATTACCTTTATAACCCAGCTGTCCACCCAAGTCTGGCACACTAAGGACGACCAGAGCATGAGTTAACACTCATCGGTTCTTCTAACAACCACATCTCTTCCCCCCAAAAAGAGATTGATTCCATGGTGTACCCGCAAGCCTATATCTCATGTAACTTCAACCATGCAAAGCTTCAAATCTCACTTCGGTTTACTTCACACATCTCCAAAGAAAAATTAAGCTGAGATCTTTCAATCCATGTGTTGAACACTACCTTTGAAGTGTTTATAAGTTTATTGGAAGGAAAGGTACATGTATATCCCGCACAAAACACTCATTTCATTGTGCTTGGAACTGCAAAAATGAGGCACGGAAACTGTAAGGTACTGAAATTAATGATTTTAACTGCATCTTACCAGAAAATATGTCTTTAACCCTTTATTTGATTCTAACTGCACTACAATTTGCACATGATGATAGCAATAATTTCACCACTGGAAAAAAACATGGAAGACAATATTCAAGCTTCATCAGAATCCTTGACAGTTTAAAACTCTGTCCATGAACTGGTCTGAAAAGGAGCATAATACTGTCTATTAATGACATTTGTCAGTTTACGGTTACCCTTATGGATCACATTTCCCTCACAGCATTTATTCCAGCCAGTCATACTAAAATAAATAAAGGTTCTGAGCAGAGATTTTCACTGTTGGGTATTGGATATTACTGCTTCTTTAGTCCAGCTTTTTTTTCATTCAAGAATTATTTTCTACAGGTTTCCTTTTGAAACAAGCTCCTAATCAACCATGAAACCCCATCCCATCGAGAGTGGCTACCATGAAACCCCCATCTCATAGAGAGTGGCTACCATGAAACCACCGTCCCATAGAGAGTGGCGACCATGAA
Organism: Acanthaster planci; assembly: GCF_054643075.1. Taxonomy (NCBI): domain Eukaryota; kingdom Metazoa; phylum Echinodermata; class Asteroidea; order Valvatida; family Acanthasteridae; genus Acanthaster; species Acanthaster planci. The sequence continues at coordinate 3,881,977 of NC_141796.1, forward strand.
ACCCCCATCCCATAGAGAGTGGCTAACATGAAACCCCCATCCCACAGAGAGTGGCTAACATGAAACCCCCATCCCACAGAGAGTGGCTAACATGAAACCCATCCCATAGAGAGTGGCTAACATGAAACCCCCATCCCACAGAGAGTGGCTAACATGAAACCCATCCCATAGAGAGTGGCTAACATGAAACCCCCATCCCACAGAGAGTGGCTAACATGAAACCCATCCCATAGAGAGTGGCTAACATGAAACCCCCATCCCACAGAGAGTGGCTAACATGAAACCCATCCCATAGAGAGTGGCGACCATGAAACCCCCATCCCATAGAGTGGCTACCATGAAACCCCCATCCCACAGAGAGTGGCTACCATGAAACCCATCCCATACAGAATGGCTACCATGAAACCCATATCCCACTAATCATGTTCCACTGTAGTTTGACATTATCATGTATTTAAGTTTTAGCAGCTATTTCTAAGCACTTTGGCCTCACTTTTAATTCAAAATGGCTAACTTATGAATAAGATGATAGCCCTTTTTACACAATAGCAAAGAACTTGAAAGGCTTGAGACAAATTTCTGAACAGGGATTATTTACAATTAATTTTTGCACCCTTCCACGAAGCACAGTGCAACATTTTGCTGGCATTCCTTGAGACGCGAACACTTATTCCACAGGTCGCTGGTAGACTTCACATCTTATGCAAGTGTCACAAATACCAGCACAATGTTCCCCCTGACGTTCCACCACCAGAGGGGTTGCACCATTCTTAATATGTGCCCATAGAAAACAGTTCAATGTCTTGCAACTCCATAATTCTGTTGGTTTTAGACGAATCATGCTTTTTTGTCATGAATGAAATTGTTAGTTTTTCCACAGTGCGGTTCTTTGCTAATCCAATTGCGTGTAGATACAAGTATGTGACTTGGTTAGCACTGTGTTTAGAGAAGCTCTCTTTTGATAGGAAAATTTAGACAGCCTACACGTATGGGAGACTTTGTGTATCCAACAAATATTTTGGGTCCCCTAGTACATGAAGGTACAATGTACATGTGTACATGTATGTGTCTACACAACTGCAGAACAATGCGTATCTTGTGCATCAACTCTTCTCATTTGTGCGGTTTTAAAAAAAATGAAGACTGTTTAGTGATTGCTGAGAGTCAAATGTCAGAATGAAAGCAGCTTGTTCGTAATACGCATTGCCTAACTTCTGACTTAGAAATGAATGCTACTGTACACTAGTGTGCACTGACATAAGTCCCCCAGCCTTGTCTATGGGCCAAAGGTCAAGCAAGAATGGAACACACGAAGGAAGGCATTTCTTGCAATCTCAGATAAAACAGACTGTCAACTGTCAAGGTCATGAAATTTCATTTTTCCTGTTCACTAAAGGATCCACATATTAGATGGTAAGATACTTGATTGTTTGCCAAGATTAGCTTTGACTATCGGTGTGCAGGGAGAAGACCTTTTGGATGAGTCAACCAGAGAGGAAGTGGCTAAGTGGCATGATAATTGAGCAGTTATAGACAAGCACAGCTGCAACAATGACTCCACATTACTACCATGACTCTGTCATCCACCAAGGAGGGTTTGTCACAATGCCATATCACGCAATAAACACCCATGGGATCTAAGTACAACCTGCACAGTACTGACTTGGCTGCATGAAGACAGCAATATGATATGTTAATTGGATCCATCAAGCAGGATCATGCCAAGTCATGCTGATACCTAGTCACTGGTTCTGCATCTTGTCACACAGGAACTAGTCTATTTGGAATTAACACTCAAATTTATCAGCTCCACAATGCCTGACAGCATTTCACCAGCAATTAGCTTCATTTCCACCACAAAGCCAACAATTAAGCACAGCTTACTGTATATTAAACATTTCTTCTGTTACAAAGATGGAGCTGTTCAACACTATCTTAACCACTTCATGCCAGGCATTTTCCAATGTTGATGATGCTGGGCCAGCATGACTATCATTTTTTCCGATTTCAAAATCCTTCAAAAATTCATCATTTCATTTAACGATCGTTTATAGCCACACGAAGTAATCTTTAGGCACTACTCTAAGTTGACAGGTGACCTTCATTGACGCCCGAGTATTTCAGCCAGGCCTGCAGCCTTGTAAACAGAGCCCAGATTGAGCGGAGTTGTATAACTGTCTTTTGTTCACGAACCTGGCTCAGTGCACTGCTGACCTCTTTTCAATAGGGGCCAGATTAGCGTGCAGCGGTGCTGTGTGGCTCATCGGTGCTGTGTGGCTCATTGCTGCCGTGGTGGAACACTTTTGTCCCCGGTGGTAATTTGCTTGCTCTCAATGCCCCAAACATTTTGGTATATGGTTTCAAAACAGGGCTGGATTATCACCATTTTCAAGAGTGAAAAATGTCGGTAATGCCCAGCAGCCTGGTCTTTTGTTCGGAGTATGATCTTTTGTTACAGGGCCCTGTTTCCTTTGTCCGAGTTCGAAACCCTAGCCTCGCATATAAACCATACGTCTCCGATTCCGGAGTCCCCGGCAGGAAGTGGTTAACCTGTTCATCCTCCAGCAAAAACAGGAGTAACTGAAACAAGAAAAAATCTGAAGTGCTTGATCAGGACAGTTTGCCAACTGTTATGAGTTGGAATTGTATTGTACCAAGCATTAGTGTCATAAACGCAAAACATAGATGTAGTAACAGAAAGGATTTTCATTATAATGCTCCCAAATTTAGTCCATTTTGGAAACTATTCAACATGATTAACGCTGTCAATTGTTGTGTCATCCTAACATCTGCTGAACATTAAACAGTTGACATGTGCACCTTCATTTCCTGTGCATTATGTCACTTCAGTGATGATGAATACTATCTTGTGGTCACAGCCTTGAAAGACGACACATACATGTATGCACTGGAATGAGTGGGGGGGGGTGTTCACAGAACAAAACACTCAAGAACCAAATGAAACAGACTCTTGGGGCCTACCATATAGCTCTGGGTGTTACCATCACATATATCATTGCTCCCACGTACAGGACATCACTTGGTGTATTAAGTGTTTAATTAAAGCCCAAGGTCTTTTCTCACTTAGGAAGCACCACCTCAGCTCAGCATTACTTGACACTTGTGTAGATTAGTCTTACCCCCATGCTAAAAGCTATATCCTGCTTCTTGCGCAGAACAATGGAAAATTCTAAATCATTGCAGGACAAGGTGGATAGGTTGGTTTGCTCCAACAGATGTATGTACCTGTGTTTAGTTAATGCAAATGATGTACATGTCATGTCTCACCTTGCGTCATAACCCACGATTTGACTTGCTTGGGCTGCGGGGGCAGAGACAAGAGATCCAGGTGAATCACCCCCCCCAAGACTTGGTATGCTCGCAGATCAACGGTGTCCTCATCTTCCTGGTCATACTCCTCTTCTGCCTCATCTTCCTCCTCCACCTCCTCAGGATCTGATAAGAAAAAAGTCAGGTTTGATAACAGGTTGACACACAGGGAGAACTGTACAGTGATACAAGATACAGTGGACCACATTCACTGAAAAACCTACCAGGTTGTACAGGCTGTGTTTGCTGTGGTGTTCTTGATGGACTTGGTGCTTTGAGTTCATCTGTTTCATCAAAGCCTTCCTCCTGCTCTTCCTTGTCACCTTCTCCATCCTGAGCAATACAAATAAACAGTGTACACTTCCACAATTTTCCTACACACATGCTGATTGGAGATGAAGGCCATCAATTTAACTTCATGAGTATGAGTTAAGGGTAATAAAAAAATGAGAATTGGTACGAGTCAAAGTGCAACTGTGTCAAGATTATCTCAGGCTACCACAGTCCCTCACTAATCAGCATGGCTTAGTTGAAAAACTGCAAATCTTTACTGGCAAGGTAAAGACACCGAACATTTCACTGACACTTCACACATGAAATGTAGGAAGCATGACAGAGTTACATCAGAAGCATGCAATGATAGCGACTGAATACAGTCTAAACTATATGTAAGGAAAGCTGACTTGTGACTGTCCATAATGCTGACCTGCTTCTCCTCAGCACTTACTGCTCCTTCTTCCTCCTCGGTCTTGCCAGCTTCTTCTGGTTTCTCTTTTTTGTCTTCATCCTCATGTACAACTGCCTCCATTACAATGGATGGTTTCTTCTTCTTCTTTGCATGAAAGGTTCTGCAGAGATGTGAGTAGTGATCGTACTGTGTACGGAGGACACGGATGGCGATATCTGACAATGCTAGCTGCTTGGGCAATTCAAAGATGAAGTTCTCTTCTTCAAATTCATATGATTTGAAGCTGTAACAACAACAAAATATGCACAAATGTTGAAACAAATAGAAAGCGGAAAGTAAGCATTTTTGAATATTTGAATAATAGATGGTTTGGTTTTTAAAAACTTTGATAATTCCAACAAAGCTTAAGGTGAATCTTTCTACATGCAACCATTTTCAAACTGTAGTCCTGTCTCCCATTGTAAGTCCTTTGCAAGATAATGAGAAATCCATCATCCTACCGTGGGTTTTTGATGAGATTCCCCCACAGCATGAGTGTGAAGTCACTGCTGCTTTTCACAAATTGAAGGTTTCCAGACTCAGTATCGGCCAAACTTGATGCAGCCTTTAAAAAAACGACATCATTTATATTACATTAAATCAACACTCCAGATGAAAACAGACAAAACTTCGTCCTCAAAATTTCTTCCACTTACAACCATGTACACTTACAGGTACGTTAAATTTAAAAAATGAGTTCTCTCAACAAGATTTGGAAAAAAAGGAAGTAAATATCAAATACTTCATCATCAATTTTTCTGTTTCGCCTTGTTTTTCAATAAATCACCAGCAACAAGACACTGGACTTAAATTAAAAGTTCTAGTGGTTCTAATAATCAAACACGTCATTATCTCATCATATCAGCATTTTAAATCATTACACCAACAGTGAAGGCACCACACAATTCCAAACTCGAAGCAGCAATAGAACATTGCCATATTCACTAAACCTACTGACAAGTCTAAATTAAGCTCAGACAAACTTTATCTTCAACTTTAACCAATGCGTCAACATACACTGTACAATTCAAAAACAGTTTAAAACAGTTGAACAGTTTTAAAGTACCTGGTCTGATAATACCGGTAGCGTGAGCAAATACATACATGTACATACAAAATGACAAATGGTAAGCTGTTCATTGGACTGTTGAAGTTCTTGAACTTGCAAGGACGTCATGGAAGTTGGGCATCAACCGCTGCTCATAGCTAAGGTACCACTAGGGTAGTACATGTACATGGATGAATGGATAGTAACAGCCCTAAAGATACCAACATGCTAAACAATTTTATTACAAACCTAGAAAATAACAAAAATTACAATATCCTGCATGTTGAGAAGATTCAGCATCGGATAAAAGCTCTTTTCTAAATGAAGAACATCCCCAGCACCACAAAGGAAGATGTGCAGACGAGTAATCCCAAGCAGCACAGAGTGACCAGCAGATGAGCTTTGACTGAAAGAAGTGAAGCAAAGCTTTACAGCAAGGCTAAGAGATGAGACTACCCCTACACCAGACAGTACGGGCATCTGAACATTGGTTTGACAAGACACGAATGTCCATATGCCAGTACTAACCAGGGAAGGGAAAGTGGAAAAAAGCAGAATGGACCGCCTGGCCATAAGGAGATTTATTTAGTAGCTGGTAATGTGTACTACTGCAGAATGGTGAAGCTAACATGAGGCTCAGGGTATGAAACTACACATTTTAAGTTCTTAAAACCAACTCAGCAACTTTAAAGCTGGAACATGCTCTAAACACATACATGTACAATCTAACAATTGTAACTAGCATTCAAAGAGTACCTATTACAGCGATACGTGATTGGCTCAGCATGACTGTGCATACACGTACAGTGTTTCACCATGAATGTACATATACACTGACAGCCAGAGATTCCCTTCAAAGCATCTGCAATCAGTCAATCAGTAAAATCCAATGTCAAATGCGTGAGTACACAAATTTCTGCACTTTCTGACCTCTTTCTGTGAATTCTACAGGGACTGGCTTCCTGAGCAGATAGGGCTGGGTTCTATGCAACACAAGTTACTAATTTCCTTAAGAAAACTTGATAACTTGTTTGAAGTGATGACAAGTTTTTCACAAAGTACTTTGACTTTCCAAAGGTTAATGCGTGAGTAAATAATCCAAATTGTTAAATCACCGATGTCCGGCCCTGTAAGAGGAATGTACATGGCCGGATACTGGAAAGCTCCCATGGCTGAATTCACTTATTAGACAGACTCAGTCTATATGCTGTATAAGCCTATTTCTTCAACAATTTCTAAGCTTTTACAGTGTGTTGACAAACTGGGGGTATAAATACAAGAACATGTCCAAAACAAATCTCTACCAGTATCTGGTATAAGCTGATCATGTACATGTACATGTGTAGCTTATCACATTCCAAGAACTACATGTACAGGTATGTTCCGTACCAATACCATACCTCTGTGAACATACAATGTGACCTTTGATTTACATGCAAAGACAGTGAAACTTCCTCACACGTCACAAGGTTAGCATTCTGCTAAATCACAGATTTATTTACATCTACATGTACATGTATCCATGTATGCAAAGTCATTCACAAGATATAACACACAACTTATGCAATTAAAATTATTGTAATGCAAAACCCATTTCTTATAAACAAAGCGAGACATGGATCTTGCTTTTGAACAATTATGTTACTACAGTCTGTAAATACTAGCTGTACCTTAACCACATGCTGCCAGATGCTTTGAAAAATGCAGTGCACACAGATGGGAGATTTTCAAGATTTTCAGTTTTCTAAATTCTTCAAAAATTTATCATTTCATGTAATGGATGTTTACACACACAAGAATGACTCTTTGGTGGCTACTCTAAGCTGACAGGTAACCTTCATTGACTCTGGAATATTTCAGCCAGGCCTGCTACCCTGTAGAGAGAGCCCAGAATTGTTGCATAATTTCCTTTGTCCCCAGTAAATGTGAGTGAAGTCTTTTCAAACGCGGCTGGATTAGCATGTGCTGTGTTGCTCACTTTTGGGCGCGCTATGCCCAAAACAGTGGTGCACTGTTTAAAAACAGTAATGGATTACCTTTGAAAAATGCAAGCCGAAAAACTAAGGCAATTTCCAGCAGCAGGTCTTTTGTTCCGAGTACGGTCTTTTGTTACACGGACCAACTCTTTTGTCCCATTTCCAGCACCAGGTCTCTGCGTATAAGCCCATGGTGCTTGAAACGGGGTTCCCCAGCAGCAAGAGGTTAACATATGACATGTAGATAGATGAAGCAATTTGGAATACCGGAGATTGCATGAATCTGCCGTACTAATTCCTAAAGACCTCTTGAGGACTCTGCTGACCAAAAAGATGACAACTGCCATAGTATTTCTGAGATTAGTGAAATATGGGAATACAAGTTTCTAAAGAAACAAGGACTATTACCATTCCCAAAGGAGAAAGAAATAATAAGTACAATTGTTAAGGTTAAATTTCCCAACAATACCAAACATGGGCACATTGCCATTCTATTACATCATATTCTTTGGTCAGGATGAAGATCATTTTAATGACAGAAAGAAGCAAAATACTTCATACTGCCCTTCAAGTAATGCTGCAAGTAAGCTTGAAGGTTTGGTTCCAGTTTAGTTTAGACATGGTTCGGAAAGTTTTGCCAAACATCGGTTCCAGTTCGGACACGTATGCACATGTACAATGTAAGCTCCATCGATTATAGATAATTGCCGATATTGATACACGTACATGTATATCAGCGGCCTGATATTGATGATAGCAATATATCAAATTTTTTCGAAGAATACATGAATATGTTTTTAAGTTCAAAACCAATGGCGTAATGCATGCATAATGCCGAACACCATTTGCAGTTAGGCGGCTTAGGGCCCTACCAATTGGTCCTAATCATGTAGCATGCAACAAGTCTGCTAGAATTTGCAAGCTTTTTTAATCTTCCCCAAACAAAAGAGCAACTGACAACACCTACAACCTGTGGTCAGAACAGTACATGTATATTCAAATGCAAAGGAATGCATACTCTTTGTTTCTTCTTTGTTTCCCGGGACAGTAAGTTCCTCCCTCAACCAATCACCATTGATAAAATTGTTATACTACAACACGACATGAATATATATCACACAAACTACCCCGTATTGTGTGTATGCAGAGGGCGTAGGAATCTGATGCATCAGTCATACAAGTTAGGGCAACGGCTATTTCTTGACCACTCACCGATTGTGCCTGGTGTCATGTGTACAAAAGTACACACATAAGTATCGCGCAAAATTCATTAATGCTGAAGTCACAGCACACGTAAAATAGTCTTCGAGCTTCAAGGCTTCCGGCCATCAAAACTCTGATGTGCCACGCGTGCAATAAAGTTTGGTACCCATACACAAGGGTATTGTTATACAGTTTGTGCATGCATTTCCCTTGTGAGGAAAGGTGCCCTGCTAAATGTACAGCATACTTAAATACGTGTGAGTTTTTACATGTACCAGTACATGTTCGTAACAACGAAGAAATTCATTGCACACCACATACAACCTACATGTACTGTACATGTAGCTGTTTTACCACTTTTTGTAAGCTTTTGTGAACAGGACAACAAATCAAAGGTAAAATTGCTGACTGCTATTCTTGACCATGAAAAACGGACACTTTAATTTCAAGACAAGGCACTGTCAATAACATGTACAACAGCTTCATTTTTTTCATTATATCAGCGATTTCGATATATCGATTTCAATGTTACAAAGATACCATTCATATCAATATCAAAGCAAAATCAGTATATCGGATATTATTGATACAACAGACGTTAGTACAATGTACACTGAAACATTAAAGGACTCGCTACGAGCATTCGGTACATGTAGTACAGTACTTCCATGTACTAAGATGTACAAGCAATGAATCTCCTCCATTTCCATCCAAGAGCAACTTCGATTTCACCACATTTTTTTTTCCGAATCGTTTTCCCAAGGTTTATTTTAGAGTTAAAAAAAGTTACAGTCTAATGTGTGACTTTTTCAAACCATGTTTCGCCGACCAAAAGCCGATGTGTTTAGACAATGCTCGACTCAACAAAATGATAGTAGGATATGGGACAACAGCTTTGTTCGTTCAGTTCAGTTCAACAGTGCCATGTTCAGATGAGTTTTCATTTGGTTTGGTTGTTTGGCACTACCTCAAACTGCTTATTTCCTTAAACCAACTCAAAAGTAATTAATTTTACAAAGTCAAGGATAGGTGAAATTTAGATTTGAAAGCTTCATCCCAAATTCAACCGAACTAGTGATCAAAACCCTGGTTTAACACAACCCTATGATAAAGAATGATTTAAGTTTTAAGAGACCCTACCAAATGTTTCACCAATCAACATCAGATGGAAACTTAAGCAAGAATAAGTCAACCAAGGAATGGCAAAATCATGAGAAATATTTCAACTACGGAAGGCTTGAGCTGTAAGGTGTTTGCTGTGGAACAAATGCATGGTTCATAATTTCGAAACTGAACGCCCCCAGACACCTTACAAATCTAGTTCTCATTTAATTTCAGGTCTCACTGGAGAGGGTTTGTGTGAAGCAGCTATGAATTCAGTAAGTTCAAAATGAAGCACTGATAAAAGAAGACCTACATTTAGCACTTATGATTTTTACACGCAAGAGCAGACAGCCCTAGATGTCGACCTCAAAAAGACCCAGCAAGTCTTCACATGAACATTCCCTTGCAGCCAATGAATGCTTTTGGTTGGGTCCTATATTTATGTAGCTCAGCTTGTGTATGATATCTGATTAGTACATGAACTGCACCTACCGGTGCATGTACAGTATATGGCCTACACACCTTCAGAAGTAACACAGTGGCTGCATCCACCTTGCTGCTCAGTAGATTCTGTAGTTCATTGATGGTATCTTGATATCTAGCAGCTTGAGATTCATTCAGATCCTTCTCCGGAGTGTCATCCAGTAGAAACTCCAACTCACTTATCAACTGAATATTATGAAATAATAAACAAAGATGATTAAAAATCTTAGCCCTATTATTCTCCTTTCTAACCTGAATTCCAATCTGCAGATTCAAATCAAAGCAACATCAGACTCGGACATGATGCCTTTTACATAATGAAACTACTTACAGCTTATTCATACGTATTATACAACAGCTCAACCAATCACATGGCAGAGTTTTGGCAACTGCCAAATAGCACAAAGCCAATTACAGAGTCACAGCTGTGGGTACCCTATACTGGCACCTCCCACGGAGCTTATGGGGATTTGAAAGATATGAATCATATGGTCACACAGACCCTTTCCAAATATGCACTGGGTTGACAGATTTCATGCAGTGTGATTGGTCAACACATTGCAACTCTTGGAGGTGCCCTACTGTGAATCATCCGTATTGAGTTTAAAGGGTCCATGTAATGAAGTCTTCTAAAACTTTTTGTGCAACTTTTTACAGTCAAACACCAATAACACAAGCACAGTCAACACAACCTCCTGCTAAAACAACATTTAAGTTTTAGGTCCTCCAGTCTTTGTATTTGTTACACATACTGATAATACAAGGTCCCTGTTGTGACAAGGTACATGTAATATGCAGAGTCCCAACATCCCTGATGATGTTAAAGGTGTCTAACGTCTTCAGTGTATGAATACCATTTGGCAGCCCTTTGGGTGTATGTGTATTGAAAAGAGCTCTTGTACCAACAGTTTCAATTGTCCATGCTGAAGTTATCCAAAGGCACTGAGGATTTCTGAATCCCAAATTTGCCACTGACAACATACATGTGTGTGAGAAAGAGTTGCTCAATGGATTACTGTCATGAACCCACATGTACAAATATACAAGAAATCACCACAGAAAAGGAAATTTACATGATTTAGGACATAAAATGCATCTCGTTTAATAATTTCCCTTCTAACATGAGTCTAAAATAGTATATCAAGTACAAACATATGGTACAATGCAGAAACAAAGCCCGCCAGTCCCTTTTTGTAATTGTTATTTTTGAAAGGGTGTGCAATACAAAGAGTAGTGTTATAATTACCGGTAGTTCTTCTGACTTCTTGCCTTATTTTAAGTGACAAGTTACAATGATTATTTTTCCTGTTTTCTTCATTTTGTTACACTTGCTCTATGTAATGATTTACTGGTTCAAATTTCTATTTTAACATCAGTGGCATTCAGATAAATATGGTAGAGTCTGAAAAACAAATAAACATGTCGTCTTTCCGTAGGCAGAACAACTGGCTTTTCTGCATTTGAAAAGATTTTCTTGACGGCACCCCAAGTTTCACATAACCAAGTTTGGTTTGGGTCTACATGTATACCAAGTTTCATTGCATTTAGACTTACATGTATGGCTCTGAAATTTAGGCCTACAAAGAATTCTACATTGCTTGTGTCTGTTAGCATGACGTCTGATGACAACAGTATTGTTTGAGGACCATTTTATGTAATAAGGTCTTTATTCAAGGTAACTTTGATGAAGACAAAAAAAACTGCAAGGTGACAAAAGTCCAGTGAAGAAAAATTGCATACAAAGTCAACAGGTTTGTGGAAGAACATGAGGCATAAGAAACGGTTACAAACTCAGAACAAAGAGAGGCCTTTTTCACACTGCAGAAAAGCCAACTATGCAGTATGTACATGTATGGATGTGATTTTTTTCTTAAAAACTAATGTGACGGACGTTGAAAAACTAAAGGAACTAAGTCCCCAAGCAAGATTTGACATGTACACTGTACTGCACGGTTGTATGTACAACAAAGTTCTCATACTCACAGCCAACGTTTGCTTGCTTTCTAATATAACAGAATCAATGTCATTGGTGTCAGTAGCTTCATAGGATAAATTGATGTATGTGTTAACCTCAGCAGCAATTGTTGGGTCTGGTGTGCCATCACACTGCATATAGCGATCCCACTGTAAGAGTCCAAAACAATTTATTGGTTATAACCTTCAAAGAATATTCCAGAGAAAATAAAGTATTCTAAGAAAAACAAATGAGAACCAGAGGTGCTCCAAAAATTAAATCTACATGGACAGGTGTGCATGACCCACACTGTACAGGTACCAGCATTGTAAAACAACAATAGAAAACGTAAGGGCGTTTCCACACACATGTGTATGTGTATCCGTACAATACAATGGACAATGTACATGTAAGGCCGCTATACAAGTTGTGGTCCAGTATAACTCACACTGTGACTGTTTTTCAGCAGGCATGGAAACTAATCAAACATTAATTACATTATGTCCATTTCCTCCTTGCTTTCTTGATATTTTTCCAAGAGGATTAAAGGATTGCTCTATATATGCACAAGTGTTATTGTTGTGCAGGCCAGTACCTGGTACATTTCATCCAAGAAAAATAAACTGCAAAATGTAAAGGTACATAGATGTGACTGAAATTTAGGATAATTAAGTATGACTTAACATACATTCAAGTATGATACACTGTAAATACGGTATCGTCGGTGTTTTCACCAAGTGACAAAAAACAAGGAAAATAAATAGTTTTTCGATCTGGGGGGTTTTTGTACTATTTTACTTCATTTGATCCAAAGAACAATTTAGCAGAGTTTCAAAACAAAATGTTCTTTACTTTCCTAGTAACTGTATACAATGTACATGTACAAACAACTAACGAAAAGCTCGGTTTCTGTGTTTCTTGTTTCAGGAAGTGACAGAAAGTCTTATTGTTAGCAGAGCAAATAAAGACAATATGGGTCATTCCATGAAGTTGGAGAACACCTGGTTATTTGCTTACAGTCTGAAGCTTTGGACTAAATCAAATGGTTAAATTTACATCATAAAAATAACACAGAGAGATATACTGTTGAACCATTTTGTTCATATTGTGGAAACTTTTTTGCAGCATAAAGCACGAAAGAGGTTTCCGTTTATGTAAAACTAGGTTTTTTCTGACAAAATAAATGGGCATTTAAGAAACAAAAAGAGTGGGTTGAAAGTACTGGTACATGTAAACATTGTCATATTTTTATATATTCAGATCTATATCAACCCTCCACAGTTCACAGCACACATGTAGTTTATGTAACTACCCCTCCTTCATAAGTGAGCCCATTTTGTTCGAGGGTACGGAAGTAACATGTGGTTTCCATACATAAATCCTGGTAGTTGCATTACGTCCAAAATAGGAGTTCATGTTTTGGACATGGAAAATAGTAGTTTACTATATCACCATGTTTTGGAAACTACAACGGATGTGTACTTTTTCTCCACTCAGCGTTGGCTGATGTAGTTCAGGTTCAACAGATATGACTTGTTCTTGCCAGAATGCCAACTGTGGTTTCTGCAGCCAGTCTGGCAAAATCCAGCTGGGAAATTCTAAATAAAGGTGCCAAATTTTTTGCACTGTTTTCTGTGAAATCAGACACAGTATTTTTGTGTATATTTTGAATATAATCAGGGATAAATGTGCTTAAGATCAACACACATATTGCCATCCATGCGGCCGTATATGGCCACAAAGATTATACTTCATTTGAACCCTACTATCCCGATTGAATACGGGAAAATGCTCAGCCTGACTGCATGGTACCTGGTCTGGAAGGTCTCCCAAAATGAGTTCATATACCCATCCTGACATTCATTCTTGTGGTATATTCCCTTCTTTATTGTTTTATTTTGGGTAAGGTACTTGCCAAACTTTAGAACATAACAAACGAATCTTCATGACATACTGCAACTTGGAGAAGTCTTTGCTGTGCACTGAAGTGTGTGGTTTCTGTGCTACATCCACAACCCACTACATGTTGCATAATACCTGAGTATTTCCTTGTCTGCTTAAGACTTATTGCTAAAGTATGATTAGTAGAAGATACACAGTTAATAATGTGTCAAAACTTGGGGAAAAAATAACATGTGAAAGAATTTCAAATTTCAGCTCCTCTGTCACACATTGTTATCCAACTTCATGGAATGACCCATACACATAATCTCTGCACGAGTCTGGGTGTGTACACATGAGTGCGAACGGTGTCGTACATGTACACTTGCACAGGTCTACATGTATGTTGAAATGTAATGAAATGTAACAATTTTCTTTAAGTACGCATTTTTATTGAAGTGACAAAAGGGTGTGTGATGCAATAGGAAAAATAATAAAAACCTCCGGGCCTTTTCTGTTTGAACAAAGTGAACAAACTCTTATCAGTTCTTATTAATGAATTATTCGTTAATTAAACCAATATAAGTATGAATTAAAATTTTCGAAGTCTTACATTTCATGACTTTCTAAAAATCACTCCTCAATAAAAGTGATCAAAAATGTGTATTGAAATGGCTAGTATTTTCAAACGCATTTTTCTTGGACTATCCATTTGGCTAGATTTTGAGGTTTTTGAGACTTCATGAAAACACTGATGATACCGGTATGTCTTAGCTGCATACAACATACGTGCTTACTGTAAACTACACGTACGCATACATGCATAGATGTACAGTATATGTATAAAAAACTTTATATCCTTTAAGATTGTCTCTTGTAGAACTCCTGGAATTCAAATACAGGGAGGAACCTAATATACCTGTAATTAACCTCCTCCCTAAACTGCCTCAAATATAATGCATTTACTGCATCCTGCACTTGTGTGTACATGTACATGTGTATGTACATACTGTACATATACTGTATGATATGTGGGATATGAGAAGCTGACACAGAAGCATACTGTACATTGACAGACTGATGTCCAGCCTTATGAACTGTATGTGTGGTCTAGAGGGAGCTGTTAAGCACACCCTGTCATAACATCTCTCGGTATACATGTACATGTGCAATGTACATATACATGAATGCCAATAACACTTTAAACAGTGCCTAAATCAGTCGCAAATGCGACCACAACTTTGCTAATGCGATCATGTTTTCACCACACAGTCACCATTTGCGACTTAAGATACATGTAGCTTAAAAACTACATACAAATGTATTTGAAAAATTTTGAGTATGCTTAAAAATAAAAAAAGCAATGATCATGCACTCAGAATTTGTTCCCGAAAAGTAGAAATTACAGCGCAAGTTGCATCGTGAATTACAAGCTTACCGTGTGTGCTGAACATGTACAATACTACATGTACATGTGTTGCCATCACACACGTGTTCGTCAGTTCCTGATCGAAACATACATTGTTGATGCACTGTATACGGACACCTGGGCCATTTTATAAACCACAGCATGGGCTGTATTTTTGCTGCAACATAAATGAAGCCTGAAACGGAGCTCATGCCAGAATTAAAGGATGTTGCTGTGGTTTAAAGTGTCAAAAATAGCGCCATTCATGCAGCAGGGTGTCCCACAACACGCTGAAACTACAGACGTCATAATGTCCATGGCTGAAGCCCTTGGCAAGAACCCTGAATTTCTGGATTGGCCTCATTGGCACTCATGTACATACTGTACATGTAAGTTGAGTGATGTACAATGTATGTGTGCCGGGCCGCGCTGTCTCATGATTCTATGACATACATGTACATGTAGATGGACAATGTAAACACAGGGTATTCATACTGCATGTACGTTCATGAATATTCAGCACATAAACTTTCACAAGAGTGCTGGCACCCAGATTTCCCCCATTAGGAGCCAATGGCTACCAGATAATTTTTTGTTTGAAGGAATGTTTGCCATGACTACCCGGTACATGTATTCATGCACATCAAGCACAGTTTGCACATGAGCTACTGTACATGTATTTTAATCTGGAAGTGTACATAACCATAGGGTGGGGGGGAGCGGGTTAGCATAGTGGTTCTTTCCTCGCTTTGCACCAATGAGGCCCGGGTTCAAGTCCCGTCTTGGCCCAGGTTTATGTGCATTTGGTTTCAAGTCCATACTCGCTCTCGCAGGTTTTCTGCGGGCACTCCGGTTTCCTTCTGCCTTTAAAACTGGACCTTCTTCCTAAACTCCGTAATGTGATGCTGATTGATAGAGTGTATGAATAAATGTACAGTTATTGGCGCAAATGGCCTGAGTTGCTGAAGGTGCCATTAAAACAAAACAACAACATAACCATAGGGTTCTTGTATGTTTCTAGCAGTAGCACTGTGAATGGAACATTCCATCAAATGCAAGTGGTCCAACTTTCTTTGAACAGTTTGGACAAAATGAAAAGCAGAATTCATGTGCATGTACCGGTACATGTATTTTGGCACTGCAATTTGTTGCTAAATGTTGAAAATCACTAAATTTAGAACTGTTTAAAACTGAAAAAAATACTTTCTTTCAAAAACGGAAGTAAAAATGGATTCACATTTAAATCTTGTTTGACATCAAGATACTCCACCAAGAGCATTTTACATCCTAATGTAAATGGTACTTATCACCAAACACTCACGGAAGGCCATGAAATACCCTGACTCCATGAGATGCATGTCCAATGTACATGTATATGTAGAGGGACTCATTACTTAAGTACTATGTAGGTTGTCGTTTGGTTTGGATATTTGTACATGAAAGTACCAGTACTTCAAGCCGCTCCCTAGAATATAAAAACTGATTTGTGAATGCAATGCAGCATACAAACTACTCCAAGCACTCTTTTATAAAGCCATCTATGGGAAAAGTGGTGTTCTTTTGGGTAAAAACTGATGGCAGAGCAATCGGTCTTGAATTAGAATTCACACACCCAATACCCTAATGAACTAATATCCAGTTTCTTGAAAAATGTTTCAACAGAATACCCAGGTAAAGCAGGAAATGACCGCTTCAAGAACTTTACCTTGGCTTTAGCTCGCCTTTCATCATGAATGTTTGAAAGAGCAATCTCATTGCCCTCTAGGATGGACTGTAACTCACTCACTTCAGTAGCATGACGTTGACTCTCCTGAAACAGAGAACAGCATACAAGAATATCGTCAGAGCATGCATTGAACACCAAATTGTACTCATCTTGGCAGGAGGCACTGGTTATTTGAGCTACCAAAAGCAACAGATGACTGTTATAAAGAGTTACATTTACTGTTGCAAGCTGTGAGCGGATTCTTGCTAGAACAGCTAAGTGCATTTGTACCACAAAGTCTGCAGTTTGCAACTCACCAACACAGATTGACTGGTCCTTCTTGCAGCACGACCTGTGACTGAATGCCACAGTAAGTCAGTACCCAGGCATCTATATACACAATACGACTCCTTACTAACCTTCTGAGATAGCTTCCTTCCTCCGCAAATTAACTTCAGTGTCACATGGGATAAACCTACGGGCAACCTAAATGCTGTCTTCCTGTCCCACCAGTTTACTCAGCAAATCACAGGTTCTTTGTCTTGGGGGAATTAACAAGCATTTTCTATCATGTTCTAGGAAGGAAGAAATTTATTGCATCTGAAAGTCCAGGCACTGGGTTAATTTGCAGTGTGCAATGGGTGTGAGCTAGCATCTATCATTCTTACGTAGCTTAAAAACTTTTACAGGAAATGACAGCACCCCTTGCCCACCTGATAACAAAAAATACTCATATGGTACGGAAAAATACCAATACGCCAGATGAAATGTGACAGAAATATTCCTCCTTTCAATATGAAATGCCTTGTACATGTACATGGGGCTCACAATATAAAGCACTGTCAATCAGTTACTTTTTTGAGCACTTCCCATGCTCAATCACAGAAAGACAATGTCACTGGATGTCTGATTTTACCTGTGCTATTCACATAGAAATTCCAATGTATCCAGACAATAAAAACGACTGATTCCTGCATAACAGGAATACTATTTGACATTAGGATGTCTAACCCATACCACACTGTCAAAAAAGACCTCTTTGACTTCTTTTAAGTACATGTACATGTACTGTACAGTGCTCCTACTGACCATACATGTACACTGCAGTTACATGCATCGGTATCTGTACACCAACATCAAGCAGACAATGGGATTTGGTTTCTCTTCTGTGGAGTTGATTTGCATGTCAAGTCATTTGTGTTAACTCACAGCAGCTTCAATTCGTAGACGTTCTTCTCTCTCAAGTCTTTCCCTCTCCAAACGTTCCTTCTCTTCTTGTTCCGCTTTTGCACGAGCATCTTCTGCAAACATTGGACAAATAACTGGTTCAGGAAGCTACCGGTACGTGTAAGCAGGTTTACTTTTAGAAACGACGAAAACACAGTAAACTCTCAATTACTCGAACCTCAGGAGAATGGATAAAAAAATTGAGTTATCCAGATTTCGGACTAATGAAAGTTCCTGAGTCTTACCCACACATACTGGTGCACTTTTTACACAAGCAACCTGACTTGCCCTGTTGTGGCAATCGGAGACATTATAAGTGGTTCTTTCCTTATATCCAAGAATAAATTTATTCTAAAAATCATCAGTTTGCTGGGATTTCATGTTTTTCTTACTTAAATTTTTCTACTGATAAATTAAACATAAATCACCAAAACTGTGTACTTCTGTGACAATTCGTTCGTTCGACGCACACCAACGCACAACGGGCACGGCCTTGTGTTTGCTCTCTCACTTGGCCAGGGCCTGGCCCGGGGTTTTCCTGTTTGGCCGAAGGTGCACCATTTTGCATTTCAAAACATTCAAGCATAAAAAAACAATAAAAAGAATTGTGTGTCTTTGTTTGTCTCTTCATTCCCTTAAATTTCCTTTTTACCCTTTAAAAAATTCAAGTGAGATTTGGTGAATATTTCCAACACTGCACCAGGAACACATGTCCATTGTGTCTACAAATGCACTGTGATTGGACACTCTCAGCATGTGAGTGGCACGCAAGTACTGCAATTGGGCGGGCGGCAGCAGCCAGACTTTAGCTGCGCCAAGCACAAAGCTTCGTTGTTTGTGGTCACATGGCCTATAAGAATAAACTGGACTGCAAGCACACTGGTGGCATTTGGGCTGTGATTGCAATCGGGCTTGCCTGAAAGCCAGGATTTGTTTAGGCTATTAATGGTGGTCCCGATGAGTCGATTACAATGGCAGCAAGCACACTCGTGTCACACAAAACGACTTTTGGTGTGGTTTGCAGAAATGACTCATAATTAAAGTGTCATGTTCTTTTTTTAGTCATCATCTGTGATTTGGAAGTAGTCCTTTTGGATCAGGCCTTCAAAAATTTTGAGTTAAGCAGATTTACATGTACATGTAGCGAGGCGGGCAGATAAGTGGAGTTTTGAATTACCCAACTTTTGAGTTATCAAGAGTTTACTGAATCTTCTTACTTTTTTTCTCAACATTAAGCCTGCTGTTCCCTCGAGGCTGCATGTACCATTTTTGAAAATAATTATTTCTTACAAATAAAAAATCATATTACTGATGACTGCAATGGGTCAAATTCTGATGTCACTGACAAGCACAACGTGCACCTACATGTACTGTGCATGTACATGCACCCACATGCACAAACGTGTACTGGTACACGTACATTGGACATACATTTACATGTATACATACATGTACATGTACATGTACATCAATGTTACTCGTAAGTCTTCACATGCACACCCGTGCATTTTTAACGGTGACAATGTACATGTATGCACATACGAGGACACTTGTACTGTACATGTACATGTAACTTGATACAACTAGAAGGTACAGTGAAATTTTCATTTGTTGCTGAAACAGCTGAATCATGATAAAAAAGACAGCAGTTTATTTGACTCTATGTAAAAATAATGATGATCTGCATCGGCAGTTGGTAAAGCATAACGTCTCCTGGGTGAAAACACATTGTGCGGTTTGTCCCGGAAGCAAAAGGCTGAATCACAACGATCATGCTGATTCACACTTACATGTACATATGGGCTTGAAATGACAACTGGAACGCCCTTCCAATGACATTCACACAACGGCCAACTTGCACCCTAATGTCTGAACTGGGATCTAAAAGGTGGAAACAACTTCTCAAACTGCACCTCATGTACCGGTACATGCACATGTACATGTATCAGCTTACATGATTCCATAAATATGGGACCCAATGTTGTGACACTTTTGGTGTCCCCCTTACACATGAAACAAATTTTGAAAATTGGTTGACACTACAACAGAAAGACACTTGGAACAAGCAAAGTGGTAAAAATTACAAACTTGTATGCTGCCTAATATACCGTTAAATGGACGAAATATTTCATTTACTTGTTACAGCCCTGTATAAGGTGCGAACAAACTGATTGGTTTCATGTGTGAGGAGGACACCAACAATGTCCCAAGGTGGGTCCCAAATTTATGGAATTACCCATGTACATGTATACTTTCATCAACATTCCCTTAATTTAAGTTCTTTGCATCATCCCAATAATTAACGAATACATGTAAAGCCTGGAACTCAGTTTTAATCATATATACTGTAGGTACCGGTACATGTACCGGTATTTTAAATTTGCTTTCAAAACAAAACTAATGGTTTGCTAAACAAAACAATTTGGTATGCAAAAAGAACATTTCTGAGCAAATTTGCAAACCAAAATCCTGGAGCAACTCGCTCACAGATAAGTATACAACTCGTGCATGCATGGAATCACTTGTGCTAATATGTACATGTATTCACATGGACATGTGCAACCCTGCATACATATATACGTGTACATTTACAGTGTACCTATACCCACATATACATGTACCAGCACATGTGCATAAAATCCTTTTGCAGATGTTACTGTGCAACAGCACGTACGTGAAATGTGACCCCATAGTGAAAAGCCACAAGGTTATAAATAAAAAGGTTTGACTCTTTAATCTAAATTAGCAGCATTTCCTTATTAAACTTCTTTGGTTGATCAATCAAAATGAGGCAGGATGTGATCATTGCTCATAGTTACTGTGTGAGTGGTACATGTATACATGTACATGTGTGATCAGCATGATGGACTTTGGAGGTCATGACAACGTAACCTACATACATGCATCATGTGCAATACATACATGTATTTAAAGACCACAGAGGAAAAATGTATTTAAATATAACAAAAGAAGTTCCTGGTAAAGTCAGAAGAGGCTTAATGTCAGGTTACACTGCACTGATGACAAACACAATCATAAATATGGAAACAAGAAACTAAATGACTGCAGCGTGAAACTTAGCGGTAGCAAAGTTTTCTCACACGGGTACTGATACAAAGACTATCATCCAAATTGCTCCACTTTTACTGCAGCCCAACATTTAGCTTGGCCTATACAAATGTACATGTACGTGTACATGTACAGTTGCAAAAGAAACAAAATGGAATGTGGTGTTCATTAAGGAGGGGGACGCCCTGCCAAAATTTCAGGGCATGCCCCCCATCCCCCACTAAATTTTTGCTGCCCCTATGAATATTTTCACCACCCCCAGCTTTTTTTTTTCTATCAGATTTTCCCTTTTGTCCAGTGTCTTAACAGTTTACGTTAACTTGTACAAAGAGGATGACCACACTTTGTGGAACAAACATTATGAGTTTGCCAACATCAATATATTCAGTGGAACGGTACTGCCCTTGCAATAACGTTAATGAACAAACACAGACACAGTACTAAAGCACACAATCATGGACTGGCTCCAATTTCCCAAATCTTATTTTCACTTAGTCGCGTAAGAACCTGTTAAGCTAAATTACTATGTTCCCATAAAACTTGAGGGTGTTTTTATTCCAGTCAAACTCGTTATTTACTCTGGCCCAAAACCTCCATCCGCTCAGAGATGACTTCCAATCCGTAGGAAAAGAACTGAATGCCACAGCAAAAAAAATTCAACTTTGGATGACCAAATTTGATTCAAGTAGTCGAAAGAAAGTACCTGGAAAATGCCTCAGATTGCACCAGAGAATATTCAACATTTCCACAACCACAAGATGAAACGGCTTTGCACTCTACGCTAACATTGTCTGCTATCCTGCTGTAGTAGAAAGGCCATGGAGAACACTGCTGTATTGTGTTTTTTTCCCTGATCTATTTGAGGCCTGGTGTACATACATGTACATTTAACAGGCTCCATGCACAGTAGAACATCATACAGCATGTGTGGGCCACTGGTGTCCAGTGCAACTTGACATTACAATTTGATTTCATTATTGCTGTTGTGTGATCAGACTTGGATCACAATCATGTATATGTACAGAACACGGATGTGTACATGTATGTGTATCTTTTGAAACGGTATGATGGACCTGATTTGCCACTCCAACTGGAAATGTCAGACAGAAACTGAATAAAAAACACAAACTAACCTTCTTCTTTAGCTTTAAGCTCCAATTCCTCCTTCTTCAGCCGCTCCTTTTCTGCTTTGCTCAATTTCCCCTTCTTCCCCTTGGCACTTTTTGCAGGTGACTTAGGTGGCTAAGAGAATGGTAAACAGCAATGATTCACTATCAGGCCATGTCAACGAGAAACAGTGGCAACTTTTAGAAAATATAACCTAGCCCACCAGGAATTCCCAGTGTTCTGCCAAGGGTGAAACAATCACCCAAATTCATATCCTACCGTATGATGCCTAAAAAGTACATGATTCAACCGTAACAAGAAAACTGCCTGCCTCATCCATGTTTGACCACTCCTTTGCAGAAACTCATAGAAAGCCCCAGTACCTTAGACTAAGCATACAGTTCTTGTTCTGTATTCTTACCAGTAAGCTACACGTAACATTGTCTCCTACTACACTGCCATTAATGCAAGGTTTACACTTCATACTACTAACAAAGAAATTACATAATACAGTACCAGTGTAAGGTTTGAATACCCTGACATACAT
The DNA here is from genome assembly GCF_054643075.1 of Acanthaster planci. Lineage (NCBI taxonomy): Eukaryota > Metazoa > Echinodermata > Asteroidea > Valvatida > Acanthasteridae > Acanthaster > Acanthaster planci. The sequence goes on from NC_141796.1 coordinate 3,904,746, forward strand.
GTGTACAAGTACATAATGTACATAACACACAGGTACATGTACACTAGGGACTGATCCTTGCAGATAATGCACATGTATTGGTATAGGTGGCAGTATAATAGTGAAAGTAATAAGGTTTGTGGTTGAACAGCCAATGTACATGTATGTAGTGGTACGCTTATGTATTCACTGTGTACATGTACATGCTGTACAGACAACATGCATAGCATGTGGTGAAGTGTGTATTGTTTTACCATTCATAACCACCTTTTTTAAAAGAAAAAAAATTTAAAATTCATTAAAAAACATATACAAATACATGTAGTTTCATTCAGCCTATTTGCTTCATAACTGCTCTTAAAAAAGCAATGCTGCTAATTTTCTGTCGGGGAAAAAAATTAAAATCTAAAAGATTTACCGGTAAGTTTATTTTTAATTTCTGGTTTTGCCCTAATGCACTGATGTACCAGGGGTACCGATGTATTAATTAATTAACACTGCTCTAACTGCTTGTCCAAGAGCCTGTGAAAACATTCACAGCTTACACTGGTGGTACTCAGACCCACAACCTCCTGCTTACTAGTGCAGACTTCTTATTCACTTCACCACGGAACTTGCTGAGTTCGGCAAGATTTGGTTACTTCTGCGTTAACATTTATTCCAAATGGAACATTCCACAAATAAATATGTGAAAATAAATTGCAATAGATAAAGGTTTCCTTTTCATTTCTCGTGCGTAAACATTAACGCTTTCTCCATAAGTACACCCTCTGGAACAAAAATGACTGAATGTGTACATGTACGGAGGGACCTGTGTACATGTAGGTGTGAATGGAGCACGGGCAGCTATTGCGTAAGTATAAGGCCTAAGTTTGTGAATTCATCAATACAATTTGCATGTACAGTATGGTGGCTTTTGGGTTGGCTGTAAGACCTAAAACTTTCTTAAAGGTAAGAATTATTTTAACAACTTTTGTTGAATGTGCAGCCTGCAAAGAGGAACAAGTACATTTATCACACTAATAATGGTTCATGTATGTTGATATCCATCCATTGAACATGGAGTTCCGAGTTTGAAAAATTTACAATTAAAATCAAAAAGCAACCAGGAGCATTGGAAATAACGTTTGGTATAAGTAAATGAAAAGTACAGCAACACCTTCAAACTCCAAAAAGACCCTTTTCTGCCCATGCCACAAAGAAATTAAAATAAATGGTATTAAATTAAAGCTGGCAGAATCTAGTTTTATTTGTGTCACGGATGACATGCCACATTCGCATAGTTTGGATGAATTCTGTTTGGTATGGGTTGCACAAAACTTGGAAAATGTTTGGACATTTTCTGTTGAAATTTACTGACTATAGTTGGGCAGCCAAACTACATTACACTACATGCCATATACAGTAGTTGGGTGTAACACTGTCACTTATAAAGTTAGAGGTCAACTCTACACAATTAGTAAACTGGATAGGTCTGCTGTAGCACCATGGATATATCTCTTTTTAAGCATGTAGGGTTCTGAAAAGAACAGGTGGTAACATTTCGGACAGTACATGTATGCTCTGAATGCAAGGGTGGTGATTAAAAGCTCCAATTTTTCAAACAAATAAACATTAGTCTGTTGGGCTTATATTCATAAAGGATGTCAGAGAAAACTCAACCAATTCAACTTGGAACCATTTGAATGTTGAGACAACATGATCGCAAGCACGTGGTGGCTGGTGGGACGTATATGGAGACGCAGAGGCACGGTATGCATGCGGTGACTGGCAGAATCGCCCAGCCTACCCGGTATTAAAATGCAAGACTGCAACGGCAAGGTGACATGGAGGCACAGTGGCACAGCGAACTATCTACAGTGTAGGCACACCGAATGCATCGATGATCAATCACTCATTAGCTTTTCTGCCAGTATAGATCCCTAGCTTAATCGTGTCAGCATTTTCTTTAGCTGCTTCGGCATAACTGCCAAAGCAGCTATTGTTTTCGTTCTGTGATTTGTGATGATGAAATATATGACACTTTTTAAGAGACAGGAGGATAAATTTTCCAGAAATTTGGGGTCCATTTTTTTTTGTCCCTGTCACATCTGACATATGATCGTGTAAGTTCAGAATACATTTTCTAATTTCCAAGAGTGGCGAATTAATGCAAATTACCAAATTAAACAAATAATAATAGTTTGAAATCGATTCCCGTGATGTTTCCATGTCAAACAACAAAGGTCAGATGTAACAGGGGCACAAAAATGTCACACTTTTGGACCCCTAATTTCTGGAATTACCCAGGAACATAAACACCTCAAAATGAAGTAAGTATGAAGTAATAGCGCTATGTTTTAGATGGTCTGATAGAATTTGTGTACACGTGACCTTTGCCCTCAGTTTGGTGCATAGTACACATGTACATGTACATACACTTGCAGCTGCTACCTGGGCACAAGTTAGGAAATGCCCTGTGCCGTGCAGCTAGTGCTGATTCCAAAATCTGTGGACCGAGAAAAAAGCAAGGATTGGTCCGATGACTGGGGCAGGTGGGATCATCCTTTCTAAAAGCTTTTCTTTTCGGAATTACATAGCTCACAAAACACACAAATGATGCTTAGAAAAGGCTCTGAATCCGAAACAGCTCTGTGGTTGTTTATATTAACAATGGTCAGTGGTTTTAAGCAACACCAACCCAGGGCTTGAAATACCAAGCGAGTCTAGTGTTTTTGGCGTCGGTCTACCTGGAGTGCAGTGTATGACTTCACTAGTCCAACTATCTAGCAGCAGCAGGCCTTAACATTATTTTTTTCATCACTTGTCCAGTGGACAAGTGGCATTCAAAACTGACATATCCAGTGAGTGATTTTTCTTACCCAGGCAATTTTGGCACATGTATTTACTGGCCTGCAATCATAAAAAGAACCCTGAAATTGGGCTTTGTCTTTAGAACTGCGTATGCACCTTGCAACTACCAAAACCAGTCTGTGCTGAAAAGTATGTGTCAACCATTTGGTACAAGAGTATTTTATGATTCCTTTTTTTTACATTTTCCTTTTGTTGAAGGGTGCCCTGGTAGAACATGCATTGTACCAACCTCTTCCCCAGTGCTTGCTTTATTTCCAGCACAGCAATGGAATGCACTGCTTGAAGCAAAGGGGAATGCCAGACTTGTATGTGTATTTTGTACATGATATGCCAGGTCATGCCTCATGTACAATGTATTCAGCGTCAACAAGCATCAAGGAGCATCAACAAATTATCCAAGCATTTTTGTGCAAAAAGATTGTATTTTTAACATTGATGAGACTCTTAACTACCCATTCTATGCATCTTATTTATCTAAAATGATATTTGTGTGCTGGAATTTTGTGGCAAAGTTCGCTCTGCTTGTGCAGCCCAACCAGCCGCCATGTTATTTCTGTGTGGATGCCAGAGAGAAGAAAGATGGCGGCCCCCACGCATTGCCAAACTAGTTTGTCTTCCTGTGATAATCTGGAAGCAAATTTGCTGGTTTTCTTACACCTTGGCAAATGTTTGAGTCTCTTTAATATAATACTACTTTTGAGTCTTTAGAAGATATTTTCAAGTTGTTGACGCTTTGTTGACACTAATGTTTGTATTGAAGCTTGTCGATGCTTGTTGACGCCAACTAGCATGATACGGCCACTGCAGATTTACCGGTACAGAGGCTGCAAGCATGATGCATGAAATATTTTGTGACAAACTCAGTCAGCAAGACTTAAGGATAATGGGATTTTCTTCGGATTTAGTCCTTATTAAAGAATTTTTCATGTAGCTTTCAATTTTTCAGAATCTTCTTTGTGATAATGAAATTGTATGGGAATTTTCTGCTGTTTTTGGAGTTTTTTTATTTGTGTAAGAAGTTTCATGTAGCTTTTCAATTTGGAAGATTTCATCAGTCAAGTTCTTTTTAAATTCAATAATTTGTAGTGGCAGTGACATAAACTTGTGACAGAAATTGGGGGATTTCGTGTTTAGAGACTATTTTGACATTTTATTTTAAATAATTTGTTTTATAATTTAAGCAGCAAGCTAGGATACCACAGTGGCTATAATAAGAAAAAGGCAATTGTGTATCTGCCTTCATATTTTTTGTTAATTACTTTTATAGGTCAGCCACTCTATCAACTTGTTATCACACATTCATAGATACATGTACACGTATGTACATGTACCTATTCCGATTGGTTGAAATGAGTCATGTGACTGTGTATAAACAATAGATGATAATGGCCGTTCTGTAAAACCGCACCAGTTGGCAATTGGATATATGACAGCTTAATCCATTTCTAATGGTCAAGAGTTTGTGTGTGATACAGCACACAGGTCATGCCACACACGTGCCAGCATCAAACATAAAAGGAAGACAGACAAACCTCCACATAAGCACTTCAACACTGGTTTTTATTTCTCTCAACTCAATTACAACACAACTCTGGCTTTGGGCCAAGCGTTCCAGCCCTTCTTATAAAAATGGGCAATTCTGGCTTTGAGCCAAACATCTCCCACTCTTTCTTTATACATCGATATAAATTAATGTTAAACCACATTTACTCATATGGAGCAAGAGTTGTGCTGGGTATGAGTGGTCCTCGGGGGATCAAACAATACGACCATTTGCCAACTCAACTCCGGACAACTCGACTGTTGAGACAACTCGACAGTCAAACAGTCAACTATCAAGACAAGCTGTATGTTGAGACACTTTGTCAGCCCAGCCCAGTCGTCTGCTGAGACGACAGTGTGAAATTAATGACGGGAGGGAATTTCACGTAGTACATGTAACCAAGCCTAATTTCTTAGGTATTATAAAAATGATTGCTGTAGTAAGTCAATCTTTGCGCAATCAATCGATCTTGCACCTGTGCTGACCTAGCCAAGTACATGTATATGTGCTGAAGTAGTTTTCCTAGTTCAGATTTTTCCTAATTCCTTTGTGTTGTTCTTTGAATGTACATGTAGTTCCACACTCTCCAACAAGTTCTGTTTAAAAGGTGAAATGTAAGCTTCTTGTTGAACAAACTTGTTCTAGAAAAGAAATTTTGGCCAGATTTCTGATTCACACTTTGACATTTTTGAAAGATTTGTCAAAATCACGGAAGCAGGTAAAAATATTGACAAATAGTTATAGAGTGATACATGTATACATGTCACTCACTATGTGTGATCCCAAATACTCTTTCATACTCAACAGTCATTGAAACTGTTGCATCTGTAACCAAAATGACTTTCAAAGTTCCTGTTCTATTAAAACTGGCCAAAAATTGAACGCATGTTGTTTCCTAGTTTTGGAGCACACATGAAAGCATGCATGCAGTATATGCTGCCAACTCAACTTGCTATACGGACCTTGCAGAAATGTACCGGTACATGTACATGACGTAATGGGTTTGTCAACTGTGCGCACCAGGCCAGTATCGTTGATGGCTTGCTGTGTACCGGTAGCTGAGAAAGTCAAATAAAAATTTACACACTTTTTAATTCAGTGGAATTTTATTTCTAAATTAACTTTCTCTAAATTAAGAAATTTTTCACGAGAAAATCAGCTTTTTACAACGGTTCTGGCTGAAAATGGATTTTTTGCGTGCGTGGTTTCTTTCCGGAAACTGATCCAGAACGAGGAAAAGTGTCATTGCCACTTTTTCGATCCTGTACTTCCAAATTTAAAACTCTAAAATTCGAAATTAATTTGGTATACACGAGGTGGACTGCTGAGGATTTTTTGTAGCTGCAATCTGACAGAATAATTTTTGCAATTCAGAACGGGAAAATTTTTCCAATTTTTTTTTAATGTTCCCCCATTTTTTCAAGAGGGGGCAAGTGCTCCCTCTTGCCTAGATGTCAGTGCCCCACACATTAGAAGTTAGCTTTATGATGGAGCAACCCAAAAATACATGGTAAACCTGTTCACTATTTTTATTCAAAACAAGTTATTTGAGAATTTTTTATACGTTACAAACATGGTATATTTAGCTGGTCAGGGACCATTTTGGGTGGAGACACAAGACACTTTTACCATGTCTGCGTGTTCTTCATGATTTCATTATGGTACAGCCATCTTTTTCCTGTTCCCCATTACAGCTCAAAGATATTTATTGGTAAATCGCACTTCATGCCTCAATATGGTTATGTGATTTCAAATCAATAAGATGCACCATGACAAAGCCCAGATTTATGAGCACAGTTTCAGCTAGACACGGACTGGAAATCTGCACCCTTGGCCCTTTTCAAAGCCACAGATCATTGATTATCAAATGGTGATTATGTTACAGATGTCATCAGACCTGGTACAGCTATTGGAACAGGCCGACCCCTCCATTACAGAGCAGGTCATCATAGGCATAATAGGGGATTCGCAGATGGCTACTACATTGGAAGTTTCCCTTGAAATCGGTGTAGAGATCATTTCCAGTACCAGCACCTACTGTGGAAATAGAGCAAGAAGATTATTATGATATCGCAGATATAGAACAACAAATTGTTGAATATGACTATGCTGGAAGCGAAATACAGGAGTTGGATTTAAGTAGTAAATATTGGAAAGTTAATTGGGGAATTAATATGTGTGATGAAAAATCAGTTTACATGTAAGTTAGTTCACACTAATGTTACAGGTTAGGACTGCATGTTCATTCTTTGTTACTTGTCTTTGTCAGAAAACCACAATTGGCAAGGGCACCACTTGGGGAAATTCCCCATTGTCTATTAAACTGACAAGTGGAAGAGAACAGATTCCTTCTTCAAAAGAAAAACAGGTCTTTTGAAAAAGGTAAGAAATCTGCATGTGTTTCCTAACTTACAGGCTAGTGGGTGTCCACATTAGCTTCAGATTCCAAATGCGCCAACAGTTGATGATAAAAGGCTTCATATTCGGACTTGGACATTCCCCTAATTCACATGCAAAACGTGTCTTCTAACAGTGGAGACTCCTGTACATTGTATGTCCAACAGTTCAAAGATTACTTGTTCATGCTGTTCTTTGATGAGGTTTTTTTCTCTTGACCTCCTCATCTTTAGTCATGCACACAGGCTGGATACTGACATGGAGGCTGGATACTGACATGGGGGCTGGATACTGACATGGAGGCTGGATACTGACATGGGGGCTGGATACTGACATGGAGGCTGGATACTGACATGGAGGCTGGATACTGACATGGAGGCTGGATACTGACATGGAGGCTGGATACTGACATGGAGGCTGGATACTGACATGGAGGCTGGATACTGACATGGAGGCTGGATACTGACATGGAGGCTGGATACTGACATGGAGGCTGGATACTGACATGGAGGCTGGATACTGACATGGGGGCCTCCGACATGTCCGAGGGATTACCAATGAAGCTAGACATCCATGTACATGTATACGATTTCATAGCACCCCTTGCCAGAACACGTCTGACATAACCACATCTCCTGAGAGCCTGGTGTGGCCTCGTTCAAATTCTGGACTCTGGAGATATTTTTTGTGCCTTAGCGCTACCCTGAGTGCAGTTATTTTCCTCGGGGGAATAAATCAGCATTTGCTGACTTTGTTATCTTCGGTTGAAGTCCGGGCATCAGAAAGTGCAGCACTGCGGATCTGAAACAAAAAAAGTAAAATAACACATTTTATTTCTGTTATTACCCCTTTTCAGGCCAAAGAGCTTGCTATACTGACAAACACAAAGATTTCACTGAGAACTGTCAACAATGACACCTTGAGGGTCTACCAGTCCTATTTTCATGAAGAGGTTCAGCCCAGCAACTGCAAGGCGGTACAGACAGGAACAAGGGGTACAGACCGGAACAACTTCCATACCAACAGTGAAGGAGGAATTTGGCTTGCCAAGGGCCAAGCGGGCTTCAAAACAAATCGTTTTTACACCTCCAAAAACAACTCAACCCACTACAATATTCTGATACTCCAAGCACCGGCAATATGAGCACAATATTTTTCGTCTATTCAGGGTCTCCCAGGTAAAAAACAGAAGGCAGTTTGCAGCCAGCACCAACAAGAACCAGTGAACAACAAGTGTCAAGTCTGTGGAGTCATCTTTAAGTCCCATGAGGATGCTGAACTTGACAAGAAATTCAAAAAACATAAGTGGCTTGGTTGTGATCTCGTAGAGGCGGATGGCACTAAGTGTTGGGGGCATGCGAGGTGTGTCAAGGTTAACCGGGAAACTGAAAAAACTGCAATTTCCAATTTCAATGTAGAAGCCTGAAATATTGGTTCTAGCTCACGAGTAGTCACTTGACGTCAGCATCTAAAGGAGCTTTTTCTCTGATCTGTTACGTATGTGCTGCACTTGTCAGATTGTACATGTAAATTGGTCTATGAAGCAACACATGAAAATGGATTAAAGGAAAGGTCTTTTATAGTATTGACTGTCCCTTTTGTGACATTAAATATTCGTTTTCAAAAATAAATGTTTCTGAATGTTCTCACGCATTTTAATGTTTTCAACAAGCTATTTTCAAAAGTTACAATGCTTTCCATTAATTAAAATGTTCTCAAAAATAAACTGTTGGAAGAAACGTTACCTTGTTCAGTTCCTCCAAATTTTGAAATATTCATAGCCACTGTACGTCAGTCAGCACTCCTGGTGGTGCCCACGATTTAGCCTCTTTGTTTGCCTCTTCTAGGCTTGCATCACCACCCTGCTAGGGGCCCACAGAAAAGTTCAGAACCATTTGTTTCACCTTGTCGGGCATCTTCTCCATAATGTACTGGTTGGCGGACATGATCTTACAATAACCAAGGTGATTTCTTCCAAAGACGCTATGCATTATAGCTCTTGAATTTCCCTTACGAATACCACCCCAGAAAAGTATTAGGGAATGGAAAAATGTAAGGGCTACTTGTTGCAGTAAGCAGTAGTTAGGGTCTTTGATGTTTGGGTCAAAGTCTTCCCAGTAGCCAAACACACTGTGCTTAGTAGAGTTTGTGTACGGCACAAGCTGTTCCTCTGTAACAGCAACAAGTATTCCACAATTTCCCATGATTTGTGGTAGTCACTCCCTTTCTTTGCAATTTCTTATGCCCACGGTGAAGTGAATGGCAAGACTTTAACGATGTCTTTCAGGAAGGGATCGCAGCCCAAGTCAAAGAAGGCCCTTGCTGTGTTCATTTCTAAGTGAAGAAGGACGGGAAGAAGTATGATCCAGTCAAACTCCCATTCAGCATCAATGCCCTTGGAAATGCAGCAATCAGGATTTTTAAATGAGTTCTCCCTGTAGAAAGACTGCTTGCATGCTGGAAAGGTAAGTACATTGAATATCAGTTGAAGAATCATGGGATATATATTCCGCCATCGCAATCTTTAACAAATCCATTCTCTCATGACGTGAAATCCCAGCCTCAGTGCCAATGTTCTCCAATATATGGGATAGACTTTGAAAGCTATTCTGGTTAAATACATGTAGTTGAGACTCTCCAATAGTTACTCTACACATATTTTCCCTGGTAAATCCCAGTCTCAGTGCCAATGTTCCGCAATACATGGGATAGACTTTGAAAACTATTCCGGTTAAATAGTTGAGACTCTCCAATAGTTACCCTACACATATTTTCCTTGGTGTTGACAGTGTAGTTTAGGTGTTCATATGGATTGAGTGTTTCTTGCATTCAGCCATAACGGACAGATTTTTTCAGCAACATTCCTTTGCAGTTGGTAAAGTACAGTGTACATGTACATGTACCTCCAAGAGGCTGCATTGTCAGTGCCACATTCAGAGCAAACTTTTCCTAAGCACATACTTCCATTTGCGTCAAAATGTCGTCAATCATGATCGTGGCTGGACTTCCGTTCATCTGCGACAGCGTGAATTCTAGAACAAAGAAAGTCATTGTGGGACTCTCTGAATAGTTCATCATCAACTGTACTTTCATTTTAGATGTTTGCTTTTTCTTGTTTGGACGATTCTTCAAACATCCAAGTTGACAGCTTACATGAGATACTAGACTGAAGATCATGTTTGTCTATAACGATGTAGATTTTGCTTGTGACCACTGAGACCAGCACTTTATTTTCCCAACTAACTTTATATCATTTGCTGACCACCTGTTCATTGTTAATAACTGCACGGATGACCCCGTTTGGACCTTTCTTTAAGATATTAATCAGGCAGCTAAAGCAGCCGCCTACAGAAACTGACCCATTATAATTAACGAGGAGCTTACAATACTCCCGGACATGTTGTAAGCAAGCAAGTTTTCCCGAAAACTCAACAGGTAAAACAAGCCTGGAATTTCTGGCAGAATGAAAAGTTTGCTAAACCGTTTTGGCAACATTGCAGGGTTTATATTCATCTTACAGGGCTTCTTCATTGTATCCTAGAAACTTGGCCAGATGGACCATTACAGGCTTCGGTCAATCCTGCAGCCAGGTCCACGATCTGTAGGTGGTCAGTGATCCCATATCATATATATTTCATATATATTTTTTTCTCTTTTAGCAGCACGTTATAAATGTCTCCGTGAATAATGCTGTCCAAACTGGATATGGCCTAATCCTCTGCCAGTTTTTTTTATGTTTCCTGGGTGACAGATGACTCCAACAGACTTGAAGTGGTGACATCCTCCACCAATTCCCATGCTCAAACTAATGTTTTCTGATTGGCAGACAATTCTGGCTTATCAGCAGGAAAAGGCATTCCGTCTGTCATAGGTTCCAGCACATTCATCCTTTTGGAACTACATGTACTTAGATCATCACCACCAACAGACTAAAGATGGATCACCACATGCAAAGCACACAAACCCAGCTGTTTTACTTAAAATTGGGCAATCATGTGAGTACATGCACTGCAATAAAGCTTGCTTAATTCGTTTTCCATGCTTGACAGAATAAAGATGAAAATCACCTTGGCCAGTATGAGTGATCGCACCACAATGCCACTTCATGCCCTTCCTACTCACTTTGACTCCTGGTATTCATAGCTTATCACTGTTTTGTAGGATAAAAAAAGGAAAATTAACAACTGCCAACGGTAAGTCATTTGGTAAGGCAACAGAGTTATATAATAGTACAAATAGAATCAAATCAATTGCACAAGAATATGTATTAGATGTATGTAATACATGGCCAATGCAGAATAAATCCACTAAAACTACAAGCTAGTATGGGCTAAAATTATCTGCAGATGGGCCTTCCGCCAGTGATAACAAAATAAAAGAACACATTTTTTGATACTACATGTAGGCCTACTTACTTACCAGCTTACTGGGAAATAGCATGGAGGAAGAAGAACACATACATGTAGACATGGCAACCGAGAAGTTTATTTTGAAGTGCACATGCGCGCAAATCATCCCGATCAGGCGTAAAATGGGACCGCCCTTTTGAGCGTTGGGATGAATGACATGCCAAACGTGCAATATTGCCAGTAATGGCGTTAACGCACAAACAAGCACTGCTGCATCCGGTACTTCCTCCTTGCTTCCAGATCAAGCGATAATGCCCGATTTGGCATTTTTGGCACATCAGGCTGAAAGTCCTAGTAGGTACATGTAAAGCTACATGTAGGTTGTAGGGAATAATTAGGCCAAAAAAAAAACTTGTGTTTCCTGTTTCATGACCGACCCTATTTTGGATGGCCCGACCCTAATTTTTTTTTGGGGGGGGTTCTTGGAGAGTGTGTCCTGTCGTCGTTTGAAATAAAAAAACAAAGAAAAAAAGGATAGCTTCTTGTGTGTGTCTGTCTATTACAGCATGAGTGTTTCACTAACAAGATTTATTTATGCACGTGTAGAATTTTGACTCCCGGAACCGTGCCAGCGTGCTTTGCCAACACCGCGCCCACTCCCCATGTACAGTGTTCATGTATAATACACTATGTACACGTACGAACTTGCCCTGGACTGGTTCCCGTCCCAATAACCAACACCTTCGTTCGACTGACTGGTGTACACGTCACGAGACAATGGAGGGAACGGGAACCAGTTTAAGCAGAGCCATGAGTATAAATAAAACCAAGTTCGTTGACGGCTGGAAACAACGCGTGTGCAAGCCACCGGCGAAGCGGCTGTCTTGAATCCAAAGGCAAGCCACAGCCAAGAAACCGCTGTCTTCGAACCTCGTGACCGCACACTGATTTACTATTGGACAAGAGAACAAGTAGATTACTAGGCAACCAAAGTTTAGCCAATGGGCGCTCGCGTAACGTAAGCCACAGGGACCAGCGCGAAGAATGTGAAAGTACGGTGTGGGTGTACATGTACATTGTAATGTACGTCCGGTCCGTGGGGCGTCGTACTTGTGAAAAAAAAGGCCAGGCCAGGCATTTCAAAGCGTATCGGGCTGATATGCTGAGCAAAAACCCTGACACGCTGAAAATGCCCCGATTTGCAATGGACGCGCTTCTATTTTCCAGGGGAAGAATTGTTAATATAGAAAAATTGCAATCAGAAAAATTAAAAAAAGTTCTTTTAAAACACCGACAAAAAGTCACCAGAACATCAGCAAAATGCACCGAAATCGAACGAATCTTCACAACGCAGCACAGCTACATGTAGCTACGTTGTACACACACAAAAATACGTACTTGTACACCCAAGTTTTCACAGCTCTGTGGAGAATCACGTACGCGCAGCATGAACAATACTGGTTCCTGCCGCACTGCTGACAATGTAATACAAGAGTAGACGGGTCTGGAGCCAGACTAGGGCTCCGGATTGTGCACAGCTTCAGCCATGATGGCATGGCTGGCAGCACAGTGGTTGCCCGATCTTTTCATAGTGTTGCCTTGGAAACTGATCGAAGTAAGCTACAACTAACTTGTCACAAAACCTGGTCTTTCTCTGTAGTTTCTTCTAATGCATTTATATCAATAGTTATTTTGATATACTTTGTCATGGTTCATGAGGATGATTTTTGGTAAGACCGTGGCACACACACAGTATTGGTGGCCGGTGTGTGCATGGTACTATACCATATCCATGCAGAGTCTTGCAGTGTTTTCGATCTTCACATTTCCTTCATAATTTCAGTATCATTAATCGTTCTCATTCATTGTTTTTGGTAGTGGTGTTCGTTATTTCAAGACCATTTTTTTAAAATTATTTTTGGCACAAACATCTAACCTTCTGATAATGAGAATAAGTTTAGAATGTTCATGTGACATAGACATAATCTTTTTGACAAAAGTTTTAGAACCTAGCAAGAAAGTACATATACAAACAATGGTAGGGGCCTAGGTGAAGTCAGTTAATTTTCAAGCAGGCATGCCTGTTTTTGTATGTGTATACATAGAATAATTATACATTTTGAGTTAAAACCCCAAGAATCTATTCATATTGAAGTTTTTCAAAATGAAATGACAACTGAGGTGTTGGCCTGTTAAGCTGTTATTTTTCATTGATGCACATCCAAACAATTTCGTACCATGGAGCATCTCAAACAAGAACAAACACATGTACAATACAATTGTGCAGTAATGAAATGTTGATCTGATATTTATTAGACATTGCCCCTTTCCTTAGCAAATGCAAAACAAAAACACAAAGCGAAGCCCCCCCCAAAAGTAGAGAAAAGGGGTAGACGTCAGTGTACAACTGAATGGGAGCTTAAAACAAAGTTGTTATATTTAACGTAATAAACTTTCAACACCGCCCTCGGGTGTCAGATAATATCCAGTCCCCCCCATTGTATCCAGCAAGTCGAGCAGATGCCTCTATCCTTTAATTTCCTCCTGGCTAAAACACTGGATAAGACGTAATGTGATACTTCAGCATGCAGCCATCAACCCACCTGTCAAAAGGTTTTGTTTTCCTATCGGGACCATTGAGTTTGCAGTTTTGGAATAGCTTGTAGGCAGTGCTTACTGTACTGCTCACGGGCACATACATGTATACATGTACATGTATCACAGCCCTACAGCTTGGGAACTAAAAATCAGCTGGTCTTCCGTGTCCGCATTGGACTTTATTTTCCGAAGATTTCTATAAGCGGATCAGAAAATGCAAATGCTGCTTGTGCTAGCCTTGTGCTCTCTTAGGGTCTTTTTCGTCCTTTATATACAATATGTGCAAGTATTGTGTGAAAATTTATTTAACTGAATCCAAGAATGTGTGTTATGAACTATAAAATGATTCAATAACTCTACATCTGTTTGACATCCATGGCAATCAACGATCTTTTTTGTTATTGTTCTCACATTCTTTCCAACCACACGAAAAGAGAAGCAAAAACCCGATTCCTCACTTGTCACTGCTCGTATTTCAGTTTGTCTGGAATAAATAGAGGACAACGTGGTTGATCAAAAAGATCTCTGTTATGATTACCCTGTGATGTGTTTAGAATTTTCACTGTCATAGGACAACATGTTTAATGTACATGTGAATTTAAAAAAATAAATACATGTACATGTGAAGGCATCGATCCAGGGATTTTCAAAGGACTTTCAATCGCCATAGATGACGACGAAGCTAACAGCAGTAACTAAACTGCATGCATATGTAGGCCTGTGTGTACCTGCAAGAATGTGAAGGCTCATTAACTAAAGCCCCCATCCATGTAAATAGTCTTTCAAACAAAAATTGTGTCACAGAGAGTCACAAGAGAGAGTATTTAAGAAAGAGTATTCAATTTTCCGTCCGTCTTTGTTTTTCGACACTAGTTGCATGATACGATAGATCGATAGTCCGTGTTCACTCGCCCCCTGCGGCACGGCTGCCCACGCCCGAGATGGTCACTGAAGGAGCATGATGCCATGAAGGAATACTGCAATTGGATCGCTGTGCACTACGCATCTCATGACCAAAGGAAACTGGCAAACATGTCTGTATATCGCGTTGTAAGTGTGCGGGCAATAAGCCGCGTGCTGCAGCTGGAAATTTTGTGGAAACACGCTCGTTTGATCTTCAAATTAAATACACGAACACAGAAAACAAAAACATAGACATGAGATCAATTTTTGTGAATGGACCTGCAGAAAAATTTGTGACAGCAGTGTTTTTCGACTGGCAACTACAGAGCTTCATTCAATGTAGTGGAACATACGACCTTTTTGGCAGAAACTGTACATTGACTGGTTGCCGCATTTACATCATGCCTTCGTTGGCAACGTTTCAGCCCGGAGAGAACCAGTGCAGTGCACTGTACACGTGTTTTCACCACCGCGATTTGCAAACACTTTTTAAATGGGTCGTCATCGATGTTTTTTTAGGCAACAGAGTCACGAAAACCATTCGTTGTGACAGGAATTTCGTACAATGCGATTTCACTGTAACAGAATTTCTCCCCATAGGAATGCGCACGTTTTTGCCAAGACCACAGATTTGTGTTTGTTACAATCCAATTTAAACCAATCCAATTTAAACCAATTTGAGGGAAAAAAATGCTTTTTCTTCCAAACAAAGAAAAGGCGAGCTTTCTACAATTAGCAACCTAGCAGATAGTTTAGACCGTAAGTAGTGAATATAGCGGTGCAATTTCAGCTCAAAAAAATTAAACATATATTTAGTTACATGTATGCCCCTGGAAGTCCCGGATAAATTTTCGAAAGAAATACCTATTAATCGGGACAGGGCCCAGTATACGACGGAGGAGTATTCGTTGGGCCCTGTTTACAGGTCTAGCCTTTTACATACATGTACCTTCTCTCCTCTTCGTAATGGTCTTTTTCATGTTTTTACGATGTTTTGACAATATTTGTCAGTTTTCCCATAAAAAAATTAGTGACGTAAAATGGTATGATTTTAACACTTTTTTAAGTGAAATTATCAGTAAAGTTTGGTCAACCTTGCTTCAGAGCTTCAGAACTTCAGAGCCTCTCTAATGAGATGATTGCATAAAACCATCAAAGAGGGTGTTTACCGGAAGAGGAAGAGAACTTAAAGTTCAAAGGTTTTGAGGACTGATTTGCGAAATTGCATCCTCCACCAAAGCCACTACCACTTGACTGCGAATCTCTCCGACTCATTGTTCCTTCCAATTTATTTTTCAGGTGTTAGAAAGCAATTTCTTAATCTTAGTCCACATTTTGAGAGAGAAAGTTCTTGACTACAAGAGGATCACAAAGTTAACATGAAATATTGAGCCTCAATTTGAGGATTAGGCCTGCTATTTTTACAGTGGGTTTTTGTCATCGAGTGTTTACACACTAGCAGATATAACTGCGTGATCTGGTAATTGTCAAACTCCATAAAGGAACCACACGGCCCTACATGATGTATATACTGAGAGTATACTATTAGAAGGGTAGGCCTACGGTACTGTACATGTACTGTACAGTACATGTACAGTGTACATTGTATTTAGGCCTACATGTACATGTCAATGACAATTCTCCCTGACGACGCGACATGACAATTCAGCAAATTTCAGCGTAGAAATCTGAGACACGTGGCCTCTTTGTCCACCCATTAACAACAACAACTCCTGGCATATCATATAGATAATACAACAGGTGACATTATTTTGTGAATGCATGTCAGAATAGAAAGGAATTCGACTCAAAACACTTACCATATTTTGTGTTGTGTATCAAAATTGTGATTCCTCAATGCAGCTAGCTAGCTCAAGCGAGCTGCGACTAAGTAAATAACAACTGTTTGGGTAACTATTGCATATTCTGTAAATTCGTGGCTGGTTTTTCTTATTCAACTGGTTAGCTGATAAAAGTATTGGGTAGTATTCTCCTTTCTTTATTTTACCATCGTATTGGCTGGTCACATAACCCAATACGCGGCTCAATCTCCACATGCTGTGGCTCCATGGTCTCAGCTCACACCCGCATATAGGATAGAATAGAAATGGCAAACGAGCCCTCAGCTCTCAGCGTTGAGATCAACCAGTGGAACAAAAAATTGACGTTAAAAAAGAAATAAAATAGATTATACATCTTCTCTACTTAAAATGAAAAAAACACAACGGACGTGTGGATTTGATTAACTTTATAGTATGATCTCTATGATGCCTGGTAGTGGTAATATCACGGAGGTAGGAATATCTATTAGTTTCATGCAAATTGTCCTGTAGCTATGCCGGTTGCTATGTAAGAGCTATAGCAACACTGTCAATCACTGGTAAACGTGTTCCACGAAGTCTGGTATCGCTAGGGATGGAGGGTTGTTCACCAACTAACCTCATGGGCGCCCTCGCCTAACATCAGTAGTTACTCGAGGATGGTATGGTGTACGTGTGCGGACGAGATACGCGCAGTCCAATATCATGTTCAGTACAGTACATGTTACATGTACATGTACAGTAGGTCCGCGCCCGTTTCGTTCATATTATTCGTTTTTCGATTAAAACGAAATCAAACAACCAAAAAAGAAGTCGTTTTCTGTTTTTCGATTTAAAAACGAAAATAGAAAAACGTGTCGTATCTCGTTTTTCAATTTAAAAAATAAAATTACAAAACAGAGAAGCAAGTCGCTTCCTGAAAAAAATGAAACTTTGAACGGCAATCATGTTCGTTTTCCGTTTTTCAATGTGAAAATGAGTAACATCACAACCTATTGATCCACTTTTTGAAGAATGAAAAACAGTTCCATTTTCACTTTGTAATGTAAGAAACGTCTTTTTAACCCACTAAATAAAGCATGGCTAAACAAGAAGAATTAGTTGTCTCTGAATGAAAGAAAGAGCAGCCCACAAGGAACTTTTTTGGCATTCTGAAAAACGGCAACTTTCATCCTGAGAAGAAGTGCTCAAAGACGTTGATGTCGCCTGCTCGACATTACGTGTGCAGTCGAACGAAATTGAAATTAAATTAAAATTGAAAACAAAATTACTTTCGTTTTGTTCAGAATCATCATTAGAAACAAAAAGTGACCTTTTTCGTCTTTTTCTTTGGTTGTCTTTTTTTCACTCGTGCCGTCGTGTCTTCTTTACTGTTCTAAAAACGCCTGATGATTACTAAGGCCAATAGAGGGCGTATGTCTCAGGTCCTGGAGGAAATAATGTGCGTGCGTGCTTGCATAGGGGTTGCACTACACTAGTAGAAAGCAGTGCAAAATCAGACCGAAATAGCGCCGCCTAGTGACCCTCGGGAAGAGGTTGGCCTCCGTTTTTTCACTAGAAATTCAAGATTATGGCCAGAAGATCACTTTTCGTCCCAATTTTATGGGGATTAGCCACGTAAATTTTTATTTGCCTTTCGCCGAAGATACCCCCAAAATAGAAGTAAAACTATGCGCTCAGCTCTGAATGTAGCCGCCCGCCTCCATCCAAAATAGGACCGCATTTTTGGGCTTTTTGTGAAAGAAATATCCCTGAAACTGAAAGTCTCAAATTCATGATTCATTGAAATATACCTATGCTCCATCTGATGGCATGTCTTTTTGTAAAAACCCGTGGGATCACAAAATACTAATGAGCTCGTGCGAAGAAGTCCAACCAATTGGTGGAATACACCCATAGGGCCAACAAGATTTGATCATGAAAAATGGTATCTGTTGGTATTGAACATAACTCCGTCCCTATCAGGGGGCCCCCTATTTCCACCAGTAATAAGGCGACAGCGAGAGCACGATGGGACGGCGACACCAAGGGGGAATGGCACGACGCGACTACACAATGAGATAGTATGAAGCGACGATACGACGCAACGGCAAGACAGACGTGACAACGCGACGGCACAACGCGACAGAGGTGGTCCGGCGTAAGGACTTGTATGTCACTGATACGGAACGTCTGAATGTCTGACGTTGTTGCGTCCTGCGCTAAGGTTGACCGCGACCTTGCACAAGAGCATCAAGATATTGTTGCCAGCACTGTCCGAGGTTTAATTGACTCAGGTGACCTCCCCCTAACGCAACCAAACTGGTCGTTCCCAACCCACGCACGGCAGTCTTCTACTTCCTACCCAAAATTCACAAATCCGGAAATCCAGGCCGCCCCATCGTGGCTGCTTGTAGTTGTCCCACTGAATTGATATCCAACTTCCTTGACACCATTCTAATACCCATTGTCAAAACGCTTCCCAGCTATGTCAAGGATACTAATCACGCGCTAAGTCCGTTCGATGAATTTGAGCTCCAAGGTTCATCCAACTTTCTTTTCACCATGGATGTGAAATCGCTTTCATATCCCACGCGGATGGTTTGGCTGCCTTCACTAGATCTTTGTCAGACTCATGATCCTCCCACCAGCACTCTGCTCCATCTGGCTGAATTGGTGCTCACGTTGAACAACTTCGCGTTCAACGGTGACATTCAGACCAGTGGTGTTGCCATGGGCACGCTGATGGGAGCAAGTTATGCACGTCTATTTGTTGGCCACATCGAGGAGCAGATGCTGACCCAGTATCAGGGCGTGCAGCCATTAACGTACCGGTGATACATTGATTGTTGGTGCTATCACCGGTACGTGTGATGACGTTGAGAATTTCGTTTGCGGATGCTTTTCATCCAGCGCTGTGCAACACATCTGATGTGTCGCAACCGTCGTACCTTCTTCGGCGTGTGCCTCCAAATCTGTGCGCGAAAACTTGGCATAACCGTACTACGGGTGCGTTCGATTAGCTTCCCTGAATGTACCAGTGTAACACGCAAGGGAAGCCTCGAAATGAGGCTAATCGAACGCTGCAGTGTATTCGCCTAGGCATTCTGGGAAAAAAAGGTCACGGCCCCGCCATGATTCCATCGAACAGTCCATCCGTGACGTCATTACAAGCGGGCAGCCCCCACACACTCGCTCGCCAGCTGGGGTAGTGGTGGCTGACACCAGGGCAGGCACGAAGATCACGTGATGGCTAAACAAACGCTCACGTGTAAGGTTGACTTACACGTGTAAGTTAATCGAACGCACCCAATGGCGAGCGGGTCTCAGGAAGGTGCCCGAGTGTAATGACGTCACGAATGGACTGCTTGAGTATGGACGTACATGATGGAACGTGGCGGGGACTTGACCTTTTTCCCCAGAATGCCTTAGCGAATACGCTGCAGCGTTCGATTAGCCTCATTTTGAGGTTTCCCTTGCATGTAACACTGGTGTATTTAGGGAAGCTAATCGAACGCACCCAAGGTGGGATAGGCTGGCTTGAGTTTGTCTGCATTGTCGGCGACATGACATGATTGACATATTATCTGCGGTGCAGTTTGCGTCGTTATTTCATTGCTCTCTGCGTTCCTTATACTGTACATCTGATGATGCAGACGCTCATGTCACCGAGAGTATGCACTGAAGCGCAAAAGTGGTGCGCGACGGTGAGACCAAGTGTTTGTGACAGGCAGTAAAGAACTAGACAGAAATCAATGGAGGCAACTAGCAAGCATGCTGGAAAGCTATCAAGATATCTTTGCAAAGGACGCAGATGATCCTGCCAGATGCAGATGGACTATTAAGAAAACCATGCATTGAGCGCCAGCAGCGTGACAGAATAGAAAAGAAAGATGCAGGTGCACAGACGACGAAGCACAGTTTGAGACAGCCCCGTCAGATAACCCACACTGTGGAAAAGTGACGAAAAGCAAGATGCTACATCAAGAACTACTGACGTCGCTAATGACAAGGAAGAAGAGACACTTACAAGACAAGAAATCAGAGATGAACAGAAGAAAGACCGAAGCATTGGCAAGCTGTTTCAGTGTAAAGAGGCTTTTGTGGCTGACCGGACTGAGCTGATGTTTCACCCGAAAGTGCCGAAGTGAAAAACTACTGGTCTCAACGGGATTGTATGCAAGTTCGTGACGACAGTTTATGTTGACGATGGGAAACACCTGCGGGTGATAAAGTGACTTGGTAAATTGTACTGCCAAAAAGTTTAAGGAAGCACCACGTTACAAAACTACACAGTCACAAGACCTGTGGGCATTTTGGGCAAAACAAGACAAGGGCAGAGTGAGGAGCAGCCTTGTAATACTGGACCAGATGGCAACAAGACGTGAATCTCATCTGTTCAACCTGCGACAAGTGTACGTGAGTCATGAAAATCCCCAAACAAGACAAGACGAAGTCCTACGAAGACGTACAATGTTGGAATGCCAATGGAAGGATTTGCTATGGACATATTAGGCTCGTTACCGCTGACGGAGTGAGGCAACTGATATATTTTGATTGTGGGCGACTATTTCAAAAATTGGACAGAGACCAACGCTTTGCCTGGCCAAGAAGCTACCACAGTTGCCAGAGTGTTTGTTGAACAATTCGTGTGTCGATATGAAGTTCCAATGCAACTCCATACCGATCAAGAGAAGAACTTGGAATCGAACCTGTTCAGAGAGATTTGCGCTCTGCTCGACAAGAACAACAGCACTCCATCCGCAATCAGATGGGATGATTGAACGGACGAATAGAACGAGAATAAGCTAGCAATGCTAGCAATGCTTGTTGATGACAACCACAAGGACTGGGACAGATGTTTACCATGGCTTACAGGACCGCTATTCACGAGACAACTGGTTACACGCCGAGTGAGATGATGATGGGAAGGGAAGCAATACTACCAACAGATTCCTTCGAAAGGCCAAAGCAAGACTTTCCCTAAAATAAAGTAGGGTACGTGACCCACCTTCAAGAGAGTCTGGAACGAGTTTACCAGTACGCAAGGGAACACAAGCGACAGACAGAAACGCAATTATGATCACCAGCGGATAATGGAGGTACAAGAAGGGAGATGCAGTTTGGGTGTATAATCCTAAACCAAGACGAGTTTATGCCCAAAGTTCCAGTTGCCATGGGGTGGACCCTATGTTGTCACAAAGAGACTCGGTGATGTCATATATCGGATCCAAAGAGGTTTTAAGGGAAAACCAAGAATTGTTCACTACAACAGATTAAAGCCATGTCGTGGGGAGAATGCACCAATATGGTTTAAATCCATTGCGGAAGTCCCAACCGATATGTGGGATAAGAACCGAGGGCAAGAAAATTCAAGACTGAGACAGACAAATAAACAAGAGCTAAAGTGTATTCTGCCGATAACAATGGCAAGCAAGAAGGACCCAGGAGGGGACGCAGGTTGCAAAAAGAGGAGACAAACCTGAAGGGGGACGGACTAAGCTTAAACAAGGCACTTGGAGTCGAAGAGAAAGTCGACGACCGGCAAGATACGGCGATTAATGAAGAAAAATTCAAGTTTCGTGAAAAACAACCCAGAGGAGCTTAGCTGCAAGAGGCCAAAGTGGTTCAAGAAGCTGATGATCATGTGCAAGAGAAGTCTCAAGAGTTATAAAGTAATGGGAATGCACTACGAGGGTATTTAATCAAGTTATTGCAAGAGTATTGTGGTCAGTACAAGGGAAAAAGCGACACGAGCATGACAAAACATGAAAGGAGAGTAATTGAGCAAGGTGCTGATGACAGGTTGGGAGAAAGATTGTTTTTGGCCAGGACAAGTTTTCGCTGCTTCCTATCAACCCTGTTTCAAGATTCATGATGCTACCATGCTAGCGTTAGACTCAAGATTGCTGGACTCAATCAAGTTTTTGGCTTTGTTGTTGATGTCGCGCCGGGCATTATGAGAATGCAGCAGTACAACTACAGCGAACGTTTGTGAATGGCGCCCCCAATGTTTTGCGGAAGTGCCGCATATCTTCAAGCGCAAGTTTAAGTCCAGTTGCAGTGTTTAAGAGATAAAGGCAGAAAAGAAGCAATTTGGGTAGTGCAAGAAATTATTTGTTTCAGTACATGAATCGCGGGCCGAGAAGTGACTTTGATTCGTGATCAAGATTTCAAGCGGTTGTTCTGTACAAGATGCAATCATAAGCGAATAGGCGTAAATTTGATGACATTTGATGAAGGGTCCCAAGACAGTACCCCGTGGTACGCCAGAGTCTACTTTTACCCAGTGTGAGTTCCATCATCAATAATCGCTCTTTGTTTCCGTTGAAATGACCTAATTCAGTTGTATATTTCCCCTTTTATCCCATACCCGTTTAGTTTGATGAGCAAACAATTATGTGGCACCTTGTCAAAGGCTTTTGCAAAGTCATTATTATGACGTTTGTCTGTTTCTTTTTGTTCAAGTCTGATGCAAAAACCTTGAATAGTTGAGACCAGTCCATGATGTTAGGCCGAAGAATATGTTCCATTGTTTGCTGCATACTGAAGTTAGGTTAATTGAACGGTGGTTTGAAGGAGAAATACGTTAGCCTTTTATTTAAAAAAAATAGGAGTTATAATCGCACAGAGCCAGTCTTGGGCAACGATGCCTGTGTCCAGTGACAGTTGGAATATAATGGTAAGTGCTTGGGCTATTTCGACTGCTGTTAATTTTAGGATGCGCGGGGAAATGTCATCAGGACCTGTCGCCTTGTTTGAATTCAACTGAGTTAGCAACTTGGTAACTCCTTCGACACTGATCTTGATGTCTGTTATGAGCGGAACGTTACTTTCTTGCTCTGTTGGAAGATCTGTCAATCTCTCCTAGGTGAATTGAGACTGGAGAGTTTATTGAAGAGGCCAGCCTTTGTCGGTTATCAGCGCCCCCGTTATCATTCAATGTCGGAATGCTAGTGTAGTCTTTTCAAAGTTTTATAAGTGTTTTAATACAACTCCAAAATTGTTTTGATGATTCTTAGCACTTCTCTCTCACGTGATACCTGTAAGATGTTTTGGTTGTTTGCATGATTTTCTTTCTAAGATCTCGGTAGTTCTCCCAGGCCTCTTGTGCGTTGGATTTCCTTACCCTTGTAGTCGAACTACTTTTAAATGGCCTAGCCTTAAACCACAATGTTTGTCTCCCCTGAGGGCTGCTTTGCCCAGAATAGGGAAGGTTAAATTTTGGCAGACTTATGCCGAAAGCAATATGAAAATAAAGAAAAAAGAGAAGATCCACCAGGAATTCTAAGCTGTCCCGTGCGCTTTCTTTATCTAATCAATTACAATAATTATTTAAATAATTATTATCAAGAGAATACACGTTACTGCACTGATAGGCCACGACTCCATGGCTTACGCCTAGCTGTGTACTACTGCCAAATGGACCACCACGGCGACATGACAATATCAGCACACTGTAGATACACAAAGGAGCTTGAAACAACCGACAACCACCACGTCCGAAGTCAGTGAGAACAAGGAGAAAGTATGACACCACCGTAGGCATTCCCTTTTTTGTTAGGTGGGCGATCTTTCCTGTAGACAGCGAAGGTACTGGAGTTAGTAACTCTAAACTCAGGATAGCGCTGTCCATGTTGCTGTACCTATATTATAAGGTCTAGATCATCCATTTCCAGGCATGATGTGAGCTCTGAAACTGTGCCTCTGATCATACTGTGGACATTTATGACTAGGATCTTCACAGATCTATAGTACCTTTCTTTGATTTTCTTCGCCCTTGTACGTTGCCTTGCTTTTGCACACTGGTTGTGTGGCGATGGGGTTGCGAGTGGGGATGTGATTGATTTGTCCTCGTCATCAACTGAACTCAAAATGCTACGGTTATGAGTACGATAAAATGGGCCTGACGAAAATATACTGGTTGAGAAGTTGGGCAAGCCACACTGGCAGCAGGTCCATGAGAGGCCAGTGTTTTGCTCATACACTTCACAGATTTCAGTATTCATGTGCATACAATACCACATGGTACCAGTTGTCACATCGGTCAAATGGCACGTTCACCCCAGAGGCAAGCTGCGTCACATATTTGATAAGGAAACTGAATTTCTGTAATGTTTTCGTCGGTATTAGGGCTAGGCCCTGGGTTAGGTTGGCAATCACCAGTTTGGGGAGTACCTGGGCGCAAATAAAAATCATCACCAGGTTGTTTTTATTTGTTCATTATCATATGTTTCTTTTTGTGCAAATCGGGAGAGAGCCTAATTCTTGCGTGAGTTGACTCTCCCTCACTTTTGGTATCAGTGTTCTTCATTGGAACCTCTTTGTCGTAGAATGTTTGAAGACACCAGGGTGTAAAGATTGCAGACGAAACTAAACCAAAAGGAAGTTATTTGAGCAGGAATGTTCAGCGATCTTTCAGAAGATTGCACACCGCTCACGCATGCTAGCTGATGACGTAAGCAGCCTCCTGAGGCTCGCAGTTTGCAGATCGATAATGCATATCACTCTAAGTGCGCATCATTCCACAGCTTGCACTGAGTCGATGAAGACATATAAACCCAGTCACAAGTGACAGGAAGATGAACCAAAAGAGAAACGTCGAGAGATGGAGAATGACAGGCTGGGGACAACCAAAGCCGGTTGAACGTTTGTGTTGTTCAGATCGAGTGTGGAAGGTATTCTGTACTTAGCTAGTACTCTATTTTCAGCAGCACATGTTGAAAGTACACATGGTGCACCCCGGGATTTTAAAAAATAAACAGAGGTGAGCACCAAACATCAAGCGACGTCAGGACCAAGACAAGACTACGGCATCGACATCGGCACAGACTGTGGGCCAAGTCCCAAAGAAGAATGAGTGCGCATGCATCCACTCCAGAAATAGACAGAGACCCACTTCGTGAGAAACGGACCGCCACAGTCAGTTGCCGGGACAGAAGTTCAACTGATGAGGAAAGAGGCTTGTAAGAAGAGGCGGGTCCGCCACGATGAACTGCATCAGTTGGACCATGGAATCACCCTCCGATAAGTGCAAGAGGCAGCCCGTTTTCCCGATGGGTGGCTGTACACGGTCAGTTTCAACGCGTATCTCCTGCCACCGAACGGGCCTACCCGCCGACTAGAATGGTAAGTATTATACAAATACAGCATGGTTTGAGGGTAAGTAGTGGGAATTATGGGAAGTGTAGGTCAGTTTGACTAACTCCCGACTTTCGTGGTTGTTTAATGAACCAATCAGTGTGCTACGCGTTAGATACACGCATACAGCTGGGCATGCAGCGCGTTCGGATTGCGGCTATATAAAGCTTGCCCATGTCAAACTTTAATCTTGGGCTGGTTATCTACTGGGAGCTCTCTGTTCAAGACCTTTCAAGACCAGGCAAAATTACAAACATAATTTTAGGGCAAAGCACTATGGAAGCGACCCTTGTTACGAAAGCAGCCATCGAAACTTCATTTATACAGCTTTAGACAAAAAGTGTTACGTACGCTACCATTGTAGTTACAAACAAGAGACTACTGCAAGTTTGAACCCAAGTTATAGAGGGTGCTGTTTACCGGATGTTGATGATTGTACAAGGACTGCAATAAATCACACAGTGTTTTTAAGGTTGAGAGTAACCCGTTCGCCTCATTAGGGTTTCGTTCTCTTGTCTCCCCCTTTAAATAAAAATTTCCTTGACATTCAACTCAACTCAGTACCAAGTTTCCGGTAGATACGGCGACTTGAAATTGCCTAAGTGAAGTCCCCTAATATTGAAGGCAAGCCGGAATCGTTACAATATAGGATGAAATAAATATTGAAAGAAAATAATAAACATAGAACGCATATCGAAACTGGACGAAGCGCCGCCACGTCGGCGCTAGACCGGTTGTGATATAGACCAAAATGTAAAATACATTTAGAACGCAAACGTAAAGAACGAAAACGGAAAACATATAAGATGAAGCGCCATCTACCGACCGGTCGGTCCGCTTGCGCCATACCCAGCAAGGAAAGAGTAATAACACGGACAACACTTCATGCCCTTGTGCTCAAACCTATACGAGACTTGCTAAATTTCACTTTATGGGACATGTAATCACTCAAGTTATGACGGCTGTTGTAACATCTTAAGGGAAAATTAGTGTTGTTCGTATAACTTTTATGGAACTCTTTCCCCCAACACTCTTGATGATACGGTGGACGTCACAACACCACACTTTACTTGTCATGGAGATTTGTCGAAACAAGTGGAGCTGTGATCCTGAACCATAAGGCTCGAGAATTGACAAATAATGTGAACGTTCGTCGTGTGCGTTAAGTTGTTGACAACCCTTTTCAAAACCCTCCTTTCCATAAATTAGTTACTCCCAGTGGCATAGCCACGGAGGGCCTGGGGGCACATTCCCCCCACCTACAAATTCCCCAGGTGCCCCCCCCCCCAAATGGACGAGTGGATACTGAACAAGGCTAACAAAAACTTTACCCCAAAAGCCACACCACTGAAACCTGGTGCCCCTTTGTCCCCTCCCCCCTAGTAAAATCCTAGCTATGCTACTGGTTACTCCTAATGTTATACCCACTGCAGCAGTGACACCGTTATAGTGTGGCATGTTGAGGGGCTTTCTCAATTGTTCCGCATGGTCCTAAACATTTTGGAACCATGGAGAAAGCTCTGCATCACTTCGGAACAATTGAAAAAACTCTGCATCATGGTTAGGAGCTACGTCCGCGAACCAGTCGATAGATGGCGCTTCGTGTTATATATTTTCGTTTTCCTTCTATTACGTTTTCGTTCTGTGTATTTTACATTTTGCTCTTATCACAACCGGTCTGGCGTTGAGGTGGCGGCGCTTCGTCTTATAAAGTTTCATTCTATGTTTATTAATTTTGTTCTATGTTTATATTTATTAGTTTTCGTCCCATATACACGTACATCACCATTGTGCTTTAAACGTTCTTTTGTCCTATAGATAGATTGGTTCCGTACTTTATGTATTAGTTTCGTTTTAAATTTATTACATTTTCGTCTTAAATATAATAGTTTCGCCATATATACAATATTTCGTTTAATTTTGTTTTTACTAATCATAAGTCTACTCTACGTCTATGTACTAATAAAGTTATAAAGGGCGCCTCATACCATAGTGATTCCAAAACTAGAACGATCGATCGATGTTTAACATCAATCAATCGTCGCGTTCTAGGAACGATCGATGTCAGTGTTGCCTCGAAGAGTTTTGCCTCTTTGGCATTCCATACTGGTGAACTGACGATCCACTCGATCGCTTTACTGTCACTTCGCCCCACATCTACATCGCCCCTAACCACTTCGCCCCATCTCCAATTCGCCCCATCCTACTTCGCTCCATCTCCACTTTGCCTGTCCGTGCTCGAGTGTTTCAAGCAACCCTTTTCAAAAAATGGTCGAGAGAGGAGTTCCACACTAAACGATATCATGATGGAGTTATACATGTATATAGAAAACTCTCCTGCGTTGTTCATGGTACATGGTTGAACTAGCATAGGGTTTATTTCTCATCCTCGTCGAGTTCATTTCAAAGCGATACACACTCTGTACACATCGTTCTGGTAATTGTCAATGTATCCACTGTGGCCCAGCGATCAGATAAACCTCTGAGGAGCACCGCGGCAGGAAATTTTGTGGAAACATTGTGCTGCTCGCTTCAAGTAGGCCTACGGGCAAAACAACCTAGAATTAAACTCATGAACACAGAAAATACACACATAGACAAGATACTAAGTTCTGTGAATTAACTTTAAGAAATCTTGCAACATCGATCTTTTTTTTCGATGCGTTAGGCGACGTTCATAAAATGTATGGTCACCACACTCATTCACTCATTTGCCCCACGCATTCTCTTGCATGGCGGGATGCGGCGCGGCTGAAACCGGCGCTTGCACACGCACGTGTTTTTACCACAGCGACAGCGAAACACGAAGAGAATTTGTGAAATTAGCAAGTTTTTCCTCTTTCTATGTTTTATTGATCATAAAAACGCAAAATATACATTAGAAAGAAAAAGCACGAATTATACACAATTAAGGAGATAGAGAAAAAAGGTGGGGGCCATGAAGTATGGAATTCCATATCTGCCATCGCCGTCCGTCCGTCGCCTTTTACTTTTTGTTGTGTCCCAATTCTGCCATTTACCAGTTCCAAACATGCCTCTTTCCGTCGTGCGTCGTCCGTCTTGCGTCGCCTGTCGTGCGTCGTGCGTAGTCCATCGTGCGTCGCCTGTCGTGCGTCGTCCATCAAGTGGGTTGCATAGGGCCTGCAAAAGCGGCCGGGGTTTAACATATGACAATGTGATGATTTCATTCACTTTTAAGGGTCTTTTCTTAATAGGCAAGTACAAATCCCACCTGCAAAGCATATATTAGTCCCATAATTAATGCCAATAATGCTAGACTACCCCCGCCCCTTGACAAGAAAATATCACCTTTTTTGAGAATTCAATCAAGTGTTTTGGGGAAAAACATTTTCAGCAAAAATGTTCTGGCCAACTTATCCAAAGTCTTATTCTAATTTGCATTCTGTAAAAATGTGCCGACTTGTTTTCATCAAATTCCAGAAAGAAATCTGCCAGCCAATACAGATATTCCATTTTGTCCTCTCAATTTCACCTTGAAATCCAGAAATACTAGACAGTGCTGTGGATAACAAACTGTTTATTAAATGTATTGTTAGGGACCAATTACCAATTGGTTTAAGTTTCAGAAAATGTGACGTGTTGGTTTTTGTGGGTGTGTATGCCATGGTGGTCAGACCAATGAGAACAGGTTGTCCAGCACCGTCCAGGTAACATTACTGTTCAAAAGACGTCTGTGAGCCTACCTGCTACTCAAGTCATGTCTAATTTGGAGTATATACAGCAGATTTCATCATAGGTATACCCGCCCTCAAAATAATGTTGAATCAGTTCGTCTATTGTGAAAAATATTAAGGAATCAAGCATTGTAAATAATTCATTATTTACATTCAGTTCTGTGGCATATCGTGCAGGGACAGACAGAAATATTACATAGGCTATATGTCTAACGTCAGGCCGTTAACGAGTAAAGAGTAACTAAGTTATCAATGTAACAAAAATGGTATTATTTCATATACACGTCACGTTACCGATGTCAGTCTTCAAAAATGAAAGGATATTATTTTTTCTTTCAAGTAGAGTTCGGCGCAACTGCTAAAACGAATGCATCTTCTAGTTCTACTGCTAAAATGAGAGTCAGGCACAATGGATCGATCGAACAAGTACATGGACATGTGAAACGATCAAGGGTCAAAGTTAAAAGTATACCACTGCGCAATCGAGAAAAAACGGACGACGGGCGACGCATGCACGACGCACGACGATAGATATGGAATTCCATAATGAAGAGATGTAGAAACACTGTAGGCCTACATGTCCATTTGAAATAATTGCAAAGGGTTTACAGAATAAGAATTGACAAATTAGCAGAAGTTCCTTTTCAAATTTTGCAAATGTAACTTGGAAAACATAAAAACACGGGCGTTATAATGAGAAAAATGTCGTTCTGGGGTGTTTGTAAAGACAGAAAAGACAACAGGAATTATTTATTTGTCTTTCTTATATTATTAATTTGTTTTTATCTAACTTGCCAATAAAAATATTAGGGTCTCGCCGAAAAATAAGGGTTGGTCAGGATTGGATTCTCCCACCGTTATTTGGTTGCTTCAAACGTCGATGTTTTTATTTGTTCCATCCTCAGAGGCCTATGCTTCTGTTACTAAAGAAAAGAATGAAAGATAATCGGTGGGGCGAAGTGGAAATGGAGCGAACAAGAAATGGGGAGAAGTGGGATGGGGCGAAGTGGCGATGGGGCGAAATAGTTAGGGGTGCAGGCGAAGTGGAAATGGGGCGAATAACCGACACGCGAGAGGCCTGGATCTTCGTTAATGAAACTTGACCCTTGAACCAAATTGGCTTGACTGACTAGATACTGTAAGCGCTTATGGACGTGAACAACGTCAGAACGAAAAGCAATCGGCTGTTCTACATAACTGCGCCAAGACAGTAAACAGGGGTAAGACTAGGTAAAACTAATGTTGGGGTTTTAGGTCTACCCTGACCCATATTTAGCCTAGTTCCCCCACTCCGATCCGGCCTATTAGTATTACTCGACATTAACGTTAGGCATAGCTTGGTAAGCTACCAGTACATGTAGCTGGCGTGGCCAGCGCCGTGCTGCGTTTTGTGAAATCACATTACTGGATTCTGATCATCAGTGATCCCAAACTGGTTCGTAATTCCATGGAGTCACTCACTCTGTACATATCTTTATTGACCCACATCATGCATGCCATGTAACTTGTAAGGTAGACCTGTAAACAGGGCCCGACGAATACTCCACTGTCGTATACTGGGCCCTGTCCTAATTCATAGGGATTTCTTTCGAAAAGTTTTATCCGGGGGCTTAACTAAACATCGGCTTGATTTTATGAGCTGATATTGCACCAATACATTCACTACTTATGGGGTAAACTTTCCACTAGGTGGCTAATTGCAGAAAGCTCGCCCTTTTCTCGTTCGGAATAAAAAAGTATTGCCTTTTTTGCCGTTTTCCCACTCCGGACGAATTTTGTCCCACTTGGACAAAACTGACGGTTGTTTCGTCACTTTCATGTCACGTCACAGGAGTGATCCATGCTACCAATGATTTGCCTCAAGCCATGTGCGACTGGACAGGGAACCAGCCAAGGGCGTTGCGCATTAGCTGCGACACAAAACAGCCATGATTATCCACGTGCGCTTAGATGTCGATGTGATGTCAAGCCAAAATTCGTCAAGAGTGGGAAAATGGCAAAAAAGGCAACATTTTTTCCTCCGAACGAGAAAACGGCGAGTTTTCTGCAATTAACCACCTAGCAGAAAGTTTATCCTGGAAGTGGTGAACGTACATGTGTACCGGTGCAATTTCAGCTCATATAATCAAGCGGATGTTTAGTTATGCCCCTGGATATCCCGGATAAAACTTTTCAAAAGAAATCCCTATGAATCGGGACAGGGCCCAGTATACGTCAGTGGAGTATTCGTTGGGCCCTGTTTACAGGTTTACTTGTAAGGCAAGGTTTACTTTCCGGCAAAGTGGCAATGGGGTGAAGTGGAAATTGGAGGTACATTACCTTTAGCACCCTGTTCCTATAATAAGGAAACAAAGTCCACTTTCTCATTTTGACCTTAAGGAACCATTACTCAATCCTGGTAGGTCTGGTTTAAGAAAACTAAAAATTTCTGACCCGAGTTTGGCAAAAGACAACCACTCAGTCGAATCACGTCATTTTGTGTTTCGTCTGGTTACCTGACTCAGGCTTTTTGGATTTATCAAAACAAATCTCCATCCAAATCAAGGAATCAGACTACATTTGCTTATTTGTTCACAGCTCTTAAATTTGGGGTGGTCATGTACACTGCTGTTTTACCCCAAAATTTCTCTCAAAAACTGAAAGCCCTGTTCTCTTTTCTTTCGGATATGAAAGTAGGGAGTCTGGCACTTTTCAGGTGACCCCCACAAATCTAGTACCATTGGAAAGAGAACTTCAAAAGAAATTAAATGGTATAGAATTCAGCTCAGTAGCTGTAAGTATAGTGAAGTTATGAATTTGTGATTAAAATTAAGTGTTACATGTACATGTATAGTCCATCACTTTTTGGGGGTAGACACAAGTTTTATTTTCATCCATGTACCGGCATTTGAACCACATGGAGTCTTGATCCTCATCAGAGCCATTTCCAGACATGCCAGAGTTAAAAAAAGATCTGTGGTTAAGTCACAGAGGAAGTGTAAAGTAAACAATATCTTTGATTATGGAGAACTTTATCAATAATAAACACAGGATACATGTACATGTGTACAGTAACAGGACAGTGGAGTTGGGCTTGAAATTTTTAGTGATGTGTGAAAAATCACTGAACTTCTGAAGCATAGTTTGATGTGATACTTTGTCATCAATAAATAGCTATAAAAATGGGGGACGAAGTCCGTCAGGTGTCATAAGTTCCTTTAAGTCTGTTCGTGTTTGACAGGGTCTTTTGATAACATTTGATTGAAACGTGTGGTTTATGCACTTGTTATTTGCATCTTGCTCCCCGTGCACCATTCATCAATCTAATGCACATTGTAGTTGCGCGACAGCATCCCAATAGAAAAGGGATGTTTGGCACCAGTTAGACATCAATTTTTTACAAAACCAACTTCCTTTTCTTCCTGAAATGTCAAGCTTACAAATAAACACCGTTTCATAGATGTTTTATCAACTCCTTAAACATGTTTTTGGGGGATTTTCAGTAGAAAAATGCACATTGTTTGTTACCTTTTTGTAGTCTTCACAAACCAAAACAAGGCTTGACAGTGCTTTATTCAAATGCCTTGAGTCATACATCAAATGAAGGAGTACATGTATTTTAAGCTCTACAAAGATGATGACATCATCATTCCAAACCCAGTTGAGTTTCACAAGATGTTTGGCTTTGATAGACGAGACTACATGTATGTCACACGACAATAAACAAAGATGGCCACACACAGTTGTTGACATGGTGTAAGTGGCTCCGATCTTGCATTATTTTCATCATACTTTACACCTAAAACTCGATGCAAACAGACATACACTGTACATGTAATAAATGGTTCTAACACAAATTTCGGTTATTTTACAACACAACTGCTTTTTAAAATGTAGATTTGATGCAAAAAGGGTAGAAATCATTGATTGAAAACAAACACTTTTACAAGCTTTCAGATATAACATTTAGGGTTGCCGTTTTGCTGGACTCCGTAATGAAAGAGGACATCACCAACAGCTTGTTTAGATGTAAGCTATTTCGAAAAAAGTAGAATTTGTTCCCTTATGATAGGAACAGGCAACTAAAGGTAATGAACCCCAGAAATGGGGCAAAGTGGTAATCATGACAAGGTAATGAGGCGAAGTGGCAGTGGGGCGATGTGACTGTAAAGTGGTGTTTCTGTCACAGTCAACACATCTGAAATGCAGTATAAATCAGCTAAAGAGGCGTGCATAGAACTCGCTGGGCAAAACAAGAATGTTCAGTGTGTGAGTAAATTGAGGTTACAATACATATACATTTCAGTTTTGAAAATGGAGTATTTTCTCACGAACAAATTTAACTCTAAGCAGCATAACATTAGCCGTTGATTACCATTTTGCCTTTATCGGAACTTGGACTTTACCATTTAGGCTGTTAGAAGTAGTTTGTAGCAGTACATGTATGGCAGAAATATTAAAGAATAAAGCTATGGGCACATTTCAAATTTTCAACTTTAAAGGCATGAATAAATTATCACATAACCGAAAACCCATGAAAGTCTTTAAGGAAATGGGTGAATTCCCAATCCGACATGGTATATGTTGGTTTATTGTAGAATATATTACCCTTCAGTGTAGGCCTAATGGTATGGCCCTCGTGGCAACATGGCTGTCAACATCGTAGCTATTCAGAGGAGGCTTTTTGTGTGAACTGAAAATGGCAATTGTCAAGAGTAACCTTTTTAGTTTAGCCAAATGTGCTTTTGATACTTTACGTTCAAATACTGCTGCATTTAATTTTGAATGTGTTTTAGAGGTGTTAACGATGTGTTGACAGTACTGTGTGTGCTGATGGTGTGTTGATGGTATGTGATTAGTGAGATCAGAATAAGGTGGGTTCTTGTGTCAGTGTACCAACATCTGATCAATACTTGCAATCCGGATCAGCATGGGAGGGAACTCTACATGTACATGTATGTGATATCTGGGAGCTTTTTTAACCTTTTGTGGTGAAAACAAGTACTATGTTACAGTGCTTAACATTGTTTTCATTTCGCTTTAAACACCAGTTGCAAAAGTTCCTGGAATAGGGTATGTACAATAAAGTAGTAAATAAAAAGTGGTTAAGTGGAGCGCAAGTTGGACTCTGCATAATGTTTTTTTCAGTGTGCAAATTTTATAAGCCAATTTACGTTTGTGCACACTAATGTTTGTCGCAATTTGAACTGAGGAATATGAGCATAAAGAAATGTATGTATGATTGCAAATTGACAACTTGCAACAAATTTTGTAAATAGATGTACATGTACCCCTAAACTCATGGGGTTCGTCACATGCAGCCCTCTCTGGAACATACAATGTAAATCAGGCAAGAATAGAAGCCATTACTGCAGGGCCATTCTGTTTGGACAAAGGTGGTATACATGTACATGTATGTGTGTTTCTTTCCTCTCTGACCGAAGGGTGTAGTGTCTTGCCAAAGTGTGCACGCTTACATGCAAGTCAAGGACACGTGCATGAGTGCAATGGCCTGACGGGAATGCTGTCTCCAGGACCTTGCATTTATATATAGATGAAAAGGGCTAGATCAGCAACACTCAGATGTAAAAAGCCTTTCCCTGTCATGCCTGTGCAATTACTATGCACCATTTTGTGGTTATCATGTTTATTTCTGTCAACACGCAAGGTAGGCCTACTGTCAACACACCTTCAACACACCCTCATCACATCGTAAACTCGTTCAAAAATAAAAGAAGTGGTTTTCAACCGTGAAGTATTTACCAAAAGGATATTTTGGCTATTAAAACCTAAAAAGCTTGGACTCTTGAAAATTGCCATTTTCAGTTCACAAAAATTGCCTCCTTTGAACAGCTCCGAAATCAGCAGCCACATTTGCCTTGAGGACGGCAACTTGGACCTTGCCTTTATGCTAAAGGGGTGTCTGTTTTGTGCAAATCTGGCTGGCGGGAGACAGAACAAGAACATTTGGGATTAAGTGGGATCTGGATTTCCCCCTTTTTTCCCCAACGTCTTTCATAGGATTTTTGCTCATTCCCAAGATGCGTTATTTGACAGGGAGTCAGGTTGGTGTTGTGGCTCTTTCCCCACCTTCCATCTCTGCGACCCGGGTTCAAATCCCACCTACCCCAGCATGTAGATGGGGTCTTCAGTCTATACCTGACTTAGTGGATTTGCCCGGAATATTCATTCAGGGTTTTCCTCCCACCTCTAAAACTGAACATTTCTTCATTGTCTTCTTAATTATCACTTCATTTGGTAATTGGCGCTAAATGAGCTGTTGGATGAACAATAAATAAAGCATAACCAGGCTTATCATGGCTTCTTTTTCTCAATCCATAATGGCAGTTGGCAAGTATTTTGTTATGATCAAGATGGATCATGATTTGATGAATTTATGATTTTTACTTGTACCATAGGTTTTATGGGCATTTTCAAAAAGATACATGCGTGTACCTGTATCCCATTTTGTGTTGACATTTGTACATGTAAAATCTTGATGTTTTGATGGTGAACAGCAGTGGAAAACCAGTGGAAAGTGTGTCTTGATGAGGTTAGTTTTTATGGAATAAACATACATACATGTGCGTGTGTTACATGTATTTATCAGAGAGGTCAGAGTAGTTTTCAGACAGAACCAGGCTTCTTCCATTGTGTGCACATACATATAGGTGTAACACTGAAGAAAGTGGGAACCAACCTCTTTCAGATAACTACAGAGATAATCAGAGTTCCCCTTATTATAAAGGTAAATATGTCTAATGAACTGTGTCACTTCAGTTTTGTTCCTATGGTTGGGGTTTCAAGAAGTACTAATCACTAACATGAATGGGGCAGTCAAGCAGAATGAATTAATAGTGCAGTTTTTGCACAGTTGTGTGTATTCATATGAGTGATATCTGTTGGTTACAAAAGATTGTAGCGAAAACCCTGAGGCATTAGAGGCCTGAAATATACATGAAATTGCTGCTTTCAATTTGATAGTTTTGATAGTCAGAAACAGGGTTGCTCCAACAGCTACCTACATGTGTTCAACTTTTGAGGCAGCCCACCTCACTGATTTGAGTAACCACCTCAGGCTTTTCTGTTGAATTTACCATCTCACTCTTATATAGACAAAGAAGGAAGAAAAAGCGAAAGAAATCAGGTACCGGTATTTTGAAATAGAACAGTTTTAAATCATTCTGAATGCTAAAGAGAGACACAGAATACAACATCGATTTATTTTAGAGGGGAGTAAATGTACTATTAGACTACATAGAATTTGTTCGAGGCCTTTTTGAAACACCATAGGCGCTAGAATTTTAGCAAAATTTGTTTGACCACCTCACATATATGTATCAGTACCCGGGGGAAAACCTAGGTGGAAATACACAAGTTTTAAAAAAAGGAGATATTTCAATGAAAATTGTTTATCCATTGTACAGGCCCTACCAGACAGAAGTGTAACCCCTCACCGAGGTGGAAAGTTTGTCAATTGGGTTTCGTCATGCAATTGACGCAAATCCAAAGACTACATTTTTACAAAATTGGACGTGCATGCTCAGTGTAGTCCACCCAAGACATGCCCAAACCTGTGCCCAGCTTTTTCTCAACATACCAATGGGACATATATTTATCTATAGTTAAAATAGACAAAGGGCCAGGCTAATGGTGAGGCAGACTTACAACATAAAATAGCCCCAGACAAAGAGCCAGGCTAAAGGTGAAGACAATATTTACTCATTGTAGGGAGGGGAGTTAGATATTCCACACTCATTTCTAAACATTTCTTTAGACGGTAGCCATGCAGCGATTGTATTAGAATGATTTTTTGGTAATTTTTTTGTGGTGAAGCCTAATTGATAAAAAGCCCAAAGCCTAATTGATAAAAAGCCCAAAACTTTGTGATGCTTACTTTTGGCTGGTGAAAGACTACCACGATGAAATGTTTTTTACTGTTTATTGTACTGGCCTGTCAAAAACACAAATTATGCACTGCCTGTTGATTTGGAAATTTTGCATGGTTACTTCAAGAACAGAACATGTACATGTGTTCAGTTGTACATCATTTGCCAAACATCCACTGTTACCAGAGAATTTGTACATACATGTATATACCAGGAGCAAATCAGGAATGTAACTTTTTTTTTCCCCAGCACAGGTGCAATCTCGTGTGAATCATCATGTGTAATAATACACGACATGTGGTGAAATCTTTGTATAAAAATGTAAGTACATGTACCAACTTGTTATTCAATTATCAGAAGTTATCCAAATAAAATTGTACATGTATTTGAAAAGACCAAATTGCTAAGATATTAATATGAAAATTCATATTTGACTTATTTGTGGCCAGTTTAGAAATAGGAAGGGCACATTGTTGAGTTTGCAACTACAAATGTGCCCTCCCCATCAGTGTTTCTAAATTGTTGTCTTCAATCTGAGCCACATTTCACATTTAGTAGATACCGTTTCACGTTCTTGCATGTTATCAAATATTCTTCTTCTTATCATGGTTTCAACAGCTGATCTTCCTGGGCCGTGACTATCCAAAAGGAGAGAAGTACTTCCGAGACAGGTGTCATTCAGCATTCATGAAAAACAAAGACGTCACAGATCCTCAGAAAATACAGGAATTAATTGCAAGAGGAGAATATGTCATAAAGGAACTTGAGGCACTTTACATGCTGAGGAAGTATCGGGCATTAAAGAAGCGATATTACCAGGATATCTAGCAGGCACTGTGCCCTCATAAGACCTCAGCTGGACTACACATCAAGCAGATGATCACAATCATGTCCTGTGGGCAAGTCATGCAGCTGTCTGTTTGTGGTACATGGATGTCCATCATCATTCTCTGGTGCCTAGGACTATAGGAAGGCTGCCATTGTGTTCTTGGAATCAGCTCTATACAGTCAAGTTGTGCTCAGGCCCCTGGCTTACCAGTCTACGAACCACATTGTTAAGCAAGGAAACAACCACTACATTCGATTGTCATGGTGCTGCATGCACATGTATCAAACAGGTGTAACACATGTAACTTCATAGAAATGCATGTAAAGATACATGTGAAAAATCATAACTGACAGGCTGCCATTTTGATGAAGACCACCA
Source organism: Acanthaster planci (assembly GCF_054643075.1). Classification (NCBI taxonomy): domain Eukaryota; kingdom Metazoa; phylum Echinodermata; class Asteroidea; order Valvatida; family Acanthasteridae; genus Acanthaster; species Acanthaster planci. The sequence goes on from NC_141796.1 coordinate 3,943,078, forward strand.
GTGTGATCCTGCCGTAATGTACAATCCACCGTCATGGACATTGCATTTGGAAACAGTTTCTAAACATAATTAATTGATTTAATTGACTTGGAAGTTGCATCTCTTTGATTACTTGTTTATTTCTAGTAATATGCAGTGTTGTGCCTAACAGACAGTATGAACATCAATAAAATGACATTTAGTCACTAGCATTTACCACAAACAAGCCTCATGGACATTACACGTGGGGAAGTCTGAATCTTTTATTTATTTATTTTTTTGTTTCAACTGACTTTAATGCTGTAAGCTACCATAGGGAACAGTCAACGTAAAAAACATTAATACTGAATTGAATGGCTCTCCACTTTTTTGTTACACGAGCAAGTCTTGAAGCGTCATGGACATTACATTTTGCATTGTGGACATTACACTTCCAAACTAGTACAATTGTGTATACAATCCAGGGCGAAATTCCAAGAGGATTATCCTACTTTCTCTCCTCTGTTGTTTATTATTACATGTAATATTATTTTTTTTCACCTACAAGTATATATACCTGTCATCCAGTCAGTAACTAGGGTGTATGTAAAATTGTATTGAAATTGGAGAATTGAGGACTGTTCAGATGAGCCTTTTACTTTTCGTACACAAGGAGAGTCAAGACTCCCCCCCTAAACTTTACTCTTCTTGGGTGTCTGCTGGTTTCAGCTTGTCAAATATAAGACTTTTCAGACCCTTGAATGCCTCCCCAGTGGCATTTAGACCAACTGAACAAAAAAATATATGTACGCATAAACAGGTAAGAACAGCCATAGACCTTTAGGAAATGAGCATCACGGTGTAGTTGCAGAATTATTGACAGTGTGTGATTGCTACCTAAGATCTTGCTTGAAATTCTTTGTGCATCTTTGTTTTTTCAATACGTTTTCTTCCATAGGACATTTCCTTATTTTTTTTCCCGTTACTGTAGTGAAATAAGATTACAAAGCGATTGATAAATGTTACAGAATTTAATATCTACAATTTTGGCAGTATGCAAATACATGTAGCAAAAGGGGCAGGCATAATAGGCCTATGTGTACAGTACGTCTGTATTTGTGGACCTTTGCTCTTAGATTTTTCAAGTTACTTTTTTTAAAATTGGAGACATAAGTCACTGTTAAATTTGTATAGATTTTGTACATTGTGTTTATCTCTTGAAGTATCTGCAAGTATTGACAGACTTCAAATGAACAAAAATTACTCCAAAAGTTGATGTTCAACGGATGGCTTGATCCAGAATTGGGACCACTGATGGGGATCCAGATTCATTTGAAACAAACAGGCCTATAAATATGGCTGATTGTTACGTTACCAAACAGCTTCAATTATTGGCTTACATGTACATGCATCTAACTTTGTCATCCACAAGATGAGGTCCTACAAAACGCTACCTTGCAAAGAGGCGCTCATTCGCAAAATGGACTAGCCAGTTGTTTTAACAAAGTATTTTTAATGTTCGTAGCCAATGTGTAAAGTCCATGACGTACATTTTGTTAAATGCCACGACATAAAGATTGTGATGTCCATAACGCTCATTTGCATAATTAAACATACTTTTAATTGGGTTTATCCGAGTATAAAACTTGCTTTGCATGTGAAGTGTCGTGAAAATATCTTTTCTCATTTTGAATGAGAAACCTAAATGAATAAACATATTGGGGACATTAATATGCATAAACAGAACTGCTTGGAACAACCCTCTGATAAAGACATTTTCGCACCAGCGACTTAAAATTCTACAGGCCGTCATGGTTACCTTTGAAGAAACAACGCAAAATAAATGCTCTCGAGTAGTAAATGTCGACAACGACCAAGGAAAAGCCAACCTTAGAGATCGTTCCTTGAGCTGTAACCCCTTTGTAAAATAGGGGAAATTTCTGCTTCAAACGACCGCGTGACTTCCAAGTTTTTAACCAGACAAAAGTTTCCTGTCCTCGCTGTGTGCCAGGTTATTCCCTTTCCAGGATATAGAACTTGGCCAGAATGTATCTTCTTGGCACTGCAGCATTATAATGTACATTATTCTTGTTTGTTTTCTAGAAACCGAGCAACGCGCCTGGAATGCAACGCGCGGCAGATTGTTTCATTGTTCAAAGGTCTGGATACCTCATTAAATATGCAGCGCGTGGTGTGCGCTTAACTTAAATTGAAAACAAAGCGGTTGTTATGCTGCGCCTATATCATTCTGTGTGTCCAGATATCCAACGATGAAAAAGCTTTTTGATCATATCAAAATACAGATTTTACAAAGTTCCCGTGTTATAAGCAGGCTATTATATTTCGACTACTTTCCACTGACACCCCGGAAACAAAATAATTCGTTTATCTAACTATACAGTTCTTTTATCTGCATGAACACAACTGCTTGGAAAAACCCATCTGATAAAGACATTTTCGCACGAGCGACTTATAAATTCTACATACAGAAAGACATAGGCGCAGCATATTCAAGTTTAGACTAAGCGCCCACCACGCGCTGCATATTTAATGAGGTATCCAGACCTTTGAACAATGAAACAATCTTTCCAAACTGTTGCGTATGTGCTGCGGGTTGCATTCCAGGCGCGTTGCTCGGTTTCCAGAAAACAAACAAACAAGAATAATGTACATTATAATGCTGCAGTGACAAGAATATACATTCTGGCCAAATTCTACAACGTGGAAAGGGAATAACCCGACTCACGACGACGACAGCAAAATTTTGTCCGGTGTAGAAAACTCGGAAGTCATGCGGTCGTTTGAAGCAGAAATTTGCCCTATTTTACAAAGGGGTTACAGCTCAAGGAACGATCTCTCAGGTTGGCTTTTCCTTGGTCGTTGTCGACATTGACTACTTGAGAGCATTTATTTTTCATTGTTTCTTAGCAGGTAACCATGACGGCCAGTAGACTTTATAAGTCGCTGGTGCGAAAATGTGTTTATCAGAGGGTTGTTCCAAGCAGTTGTGTTCATGCAGACTCAAAGAATGGTATTGTTTGATAACGGAATGATTTTGTCACCGAGGTGTTTGTGGAAAGTAGTCGACATATAATACCCTACTTATACCACAGAAACTTTGTAAAGGCGATATTTTGATATGAACCCAAAGTTTTCTCATCATAAATAATAAACTTGCAGAGGATCTGTGTTAAACAATCGAGGCACAAGTTTCCAGTTTCTAAAGTTGCCTTTAAGCTTCCTAATTTCGCTCTAAAGTCGGCTTTTGTAACAAATCTACATAGTGTGATGTACCCTTTGATTGCATTAATGCAGTCTTTCCTTTGCAAACAGCCGTTTTTGCCTGTGCCAACGACGTCTAACAGATTTGGAGCGATTTTTTTAGTATTCATACTATTGGGGGTTGAATTCTTCGACAGGTTTGATCTGCACGTATGTATCAGAGATGTAATCTTAACGTATGTTTAGGTTTGTCTGGCAGTTCGACAAGATACTTATTAAACGTAGTCTTATAAAACGACTTTACGCCATCTGGAAGTCTTCTTCTTAGAGGTGTTGACATCCTTTATTTCATATATAAAACTAATTTTTGTCACTTTTCTTTTAACCCCAGTTGGTAAGGGTTGCAAACAGAGAGATGGTGGCTTTTGTTGTTTTTGTTTGTTTGTTTGTTTGTTTTTTGATATGCTCGGATTTATGTGTGTTATTATTTCTTGTAAAATGAGAGAAACAAGTATTCATTTTCATGCGAAGAGACAAATGGTAGGTTGGTTTTTGTTTGTTGGGGTGTTTTGGTGTTTATTTTTTTGGCTCATGGTTAGCGTGTTGTTATCGCTGATAAAATGAGACGAAAACGTGTTCATTTGTTTCATTTTGTTAGAATAAGTATACAAGGTCTATATTTCACGTTCTTTTATTTCTAAAAAATTCCTACGCCCCCAACACTATTTTTATTTGATCGAAATTTTGCCGGCTTATCAAGTACATCCAGGGTATGTCATAGTGCAGCGCATTTACAGTATCATCCATAAAATTAGTCGCTCAGAATCAGAAACTTGCTGTAGGAGGCTAGTTTTACAGTATCTGCAGTTACTTGGGACATATATTATCTTGGGACATATATTATGTCATTCAGAGAACATGAGGAACGGTAAATTTGCATTCACCATATCATGCATTAGGCGTATTTCTTTTACTTCAATCTCGATATTACTGAAAATGCACTTGGCTTAGGTCTATTAAAACATGACCCTGTACAGGCCATTACTGGCAAAGATGTCTTGGCGGTTCCAATTCATTTTTTATTCATTTTGCATGGAAGACCTTTACTCCAAAATCTTCACAATAGGTAATAATAATACCCCACAATTAGAGCACAGCAGTGTTGGATTCTTGCGTAACTACCAAGGCCACTTGCTGGCTTTGATAAACAGAACCTTTTCTATCAAAAGTGCACAAGAAATGGAATGCAATAGAATTCCTGTGGAATTGGAATCCATTGAGTCAGCTTCCATACGTTGGATTTTTTTTTTTAATTCCTGGACAAAGGATACTTCCATGATTTATGGCAAGCATCACAAAACAAGCAGTCACTCAATGCGGTACTTACGTTGGAGGAATCTGTACAAATTTCAGTTCACAGTGGTTCAAACTGGATGGTTTTGTGATTAGAGTACTCGAGATGTTTCTGAGTACGGTCATTTTGACACCAATTTTTTTGAATATCGAACATATCGTCCTTGTGCAGCACCCATTTTCCCAATACAGGTCGGTCAAAATGTGTACGTTTTCCCAGCGCCGTCCCCAGTGCACACGGGCTGCCACACGTGGTCTTGAACGTCAGGTGACCGTAACGACAAAGCCAAAGGTCCGATTGAGTGCAAAGTTCACATTTGTAAGGATAAAGAGTGATTTTAGAAGCATGCCAAGTTTCAAAACAATCGAGCATGGCACAGCCTATTGGCTGTGAAATGGGCCGATAAAACGAGGCTCTTTGGGGGTTTAAATTAATCATGTTAACAGCAACCCTTAGATAATTGTCAGACTGAATGATGATAATTATGTTTAGGAAATCCGAGTTCATTTCTGAATGAGAAGCTTAAGTGGCCGATATTCTGCAAATGGCAATGCAGTGTGGCGTGAAACTTGAACTTGTTAAACAAAATGCTCCTAACACAGATCCAGAGATGGGCTGGGTTTTGGGGCAGAAATATACATGTACATGTACCACCATTGTGTATCTAGTTTAAATACCAAGAGCATGCACACGTGCCTTTCAGACCTGCTTTTCACTTGAACATTCAAAGCAAAATGTACATACACGTACTATGTATTTACAACAATAGAGGCTTTGCATAGTAGCTATTTTGCAGAGCAGTTTTGTTCCACAGGGAAACCTCCTTTGTGCATATCCTGTGGAACAAAAGCACTGGCCTGCAAGATGGCAGCCAATCAAACCCTCTCTTGCAATGTATTTCTATCAATTTTGATTTGTCAACCATCAACAAATGCAATGCATGAGTTACTCACAGTCACACACAATCCTGCACACCAACACACTAGGTCCAGAAGGTGTCACTGTCACACTGAAAACATTGACCCATCTTGTACATTTCCTAATATTATGAGGATCAGATAACACACCATCACTTGGCAAAATACGAATTAGGTACTGGTACAGGTTCGTACATGCACACCACCTGCTCTAAAACAAATGGTAGCTCTGAGAAACTATTTCCAAACCTTTCACTCGGTTATGAATATTCCTTAACGACTGTAAACACAAAAATTCATACATACTTACCTGGTTTTGCAAATAAATCCTGAAGAGTGTTTTGTGTATCTTTGAAGATTTCCTGATGTTGAGTTTTAATACTGAATATAACAGATTTCACTTCAACAGTTTAAAGATGTACTAGCATAAATATCAGATGCAGTCAGTCTGCTTGAATTGATTCTGTAAAAGCAGTTTTGCATAATGAGAGTTCAAATAAACTGTTTTGTATTACTCACTTCAGTTATTTTATACACACTGAACTGATGAATAAACACTTGCAAATTTGATATAACGGACACTGTTAATGTTAATGGCGAGTTTGCATTTTGTACACATAAAATAGCAAAGGGAAAGCAGGGATCGGTATGCAACTAGAATTCCATGATATATGGTCTGGTTTTATTTTAAACAGTTAACCAATGGACAAATAGAACCAACAATGGAAGTTTGAATTGATTAAGATAAGTAATACATGTTCACCTCAACTTTCTCCAGGCTTCTCTTTGTTTCTCCTTGGTTTTACAGACACAAGTACTGTACATGTACATACAGTGTATATGCTTGTTGCTTTCTGGGAGCAACATTCCATCAGCATAACATACATACAGTGTATATATAAATGGAACATATGGCGCACATATCCTATCTTTAAATAAAACCAAAGCTGGTTTCCGTTGGTAAATTGGCACACTTCAAATGCATTATTTATACATCAACAATCTATTTCAAAGAACACTCATACCTGTAAGAAACTGCAAACATGTTACATATAGAAATTTTATCACTCAAGCATGAACATGGTATCAACAGATTTGTCAACAGCAATAAAAGCAAATTCTGCATGGTCAAATTTGAACCAACTTTGAAGTTTTGAAAATGTTCAAAACTGACCTGAAATGGCATTTAGTTATACACATACATTTGTTCATCTGGTCATCAATGCAGTTAATCCCAACCTCCACAAAGTACCTCCACTCCATACCAAAAATGGAACAAACTCTACAATAAATACATTATTATAATATTATTACAATTTTCAAAACCGTTAAAAAAGCACAAACACAAACTAGCAGTGAAGATCAAGGAATGTGATCAAGGAATGGGTGAGGCATCTCCAGTGAAGGCACGAAATCTATATTCCAATTCCAAACGTCTATGGTTCACCTCACGTTGAAGATCACTGGCCTGGAATGAACCAGCAATCACTGCATTAAACACAAGAATGAACAAACAACTCCTAGCAGGCACAGTTATGTACAGATTTAACAAAACTTCATATTCCCTGCGCATGACTTCAAATCTCTGCAACTGTACTCGACAATTATGAAACACACTAGTTGATGTATTGATAAATTTTTGAACCATGGTTTTTAACCATGTTTAAATGCAACCTGAGATCCTCATATTTGTTAATATGTAAGTGAAGATTTGCTGCAGAACTTTGCTGTATCATATGCATTTCAGTAGAAAAAATAAACATGCTCTAACTCTTGACACCATCTTTACAGCTGTGCAGCTTTTCTACCCCAGCCATTTACATGTACGTAGGGAATTGGTGCTAGTTTGACCTTAAACAATGCATGCCTTCATCATGGAATATGAACGCTGTGGGCACCAATGTAGTCATACCATAGACATGCCTTCATCATGGAATATGAACACTGTGGGCACCAATGTAGTCATACCATAGACATGCCTTCATCATGGAATATGAACGCTGTGGGCACCAATGTAGTCATACCATAGACATGCCTTCATCATGGAATATGAACGCTGTGGGCACCAATGTAGTCATACCATAGACATGCTCTCCCCTCCACAGCAAAACATTTCCTGTCAATAAGCCCAGCCAATGTCAAAAGCCCCATGCCTTCAAACATGTACATTTATCTTTCACCTGAAATCTTGCAGAAAAGGCAAAATGTTGGCAGTGCACCACATTGCACTGTAAGCATAAAGACTACTGTGTGCAGCATTCTGACATTACCATGTTTGAGCAGGAGTACAGTGCAGTGCAAAAAACAGGAGCATTAGACTGGCGTTAATTTGTCTTGACGGAATGGTAATAAGCTGACAATAAGACAACACCCTTGTGTCAAAGGTTAATAATCACTGCACATCCAAATCTACATGTTAATGACAACTGTGGTGCATTAACCTGTGCCAATGACTGAAGCAGATCAACTTACAATGTACAAAAAAATGATGTCAAAGGATGAAAGTTCAAAAGAGCTTCAGTTGGAAAAATTGACCAGGCTTGCGAAGCTACAAGAAAAGAAATATTTGAGCTTTAACAATGTCAACACACAGCATGGAGGGAAACCTTGAAATCCTTGTTCCCTATAATATCTAATCTGTGGGTTCTGTGTGTGCATAGAGATTACCCAGTGATCCATGTTAATGGCCAAGTAAAGGAACTTGGATGTATATATCATGTGTATACCGCCATCGTGAAATTCACACACTTGTGTATACAACTCAGGCTGATTGCTTGCCACAAGCACAAAGCCAACAGGACTGTTTGCCATTTGACAAGCTTTACCCTAAAAGAATGCCCATACAAACCACAGCCTAAGGCAAATTCACCGAATCTTAAATGTACCATCAGCTTCACACATCAATTCAAAACACCTCTGCAAACCTTTTACTTTACTTTCAATACAGGTGATTCACAATAGTGCACCTCCAAGAATATGCAACATGTTGGCCAATCACAACGCGCAACATCTGTCTCCCCTTTCCAAACGCATATTGGGTCGACGGATTTCAAGTGTCAGGATTGGCAAATGCATTGCAATCTCTTGGAGAAGCACTGTTGTGAATTACCCATATTGAGGGACATTGTCAGAGAAGGATGAGTCCATGAACAAACAGTTCTTCTCTACACATTTAGCTAATCTTTAGCTCAGTAACTGAATCTTTAAAATGAAGCAGCAAAGACCACCATGTATAAATGTAATGCTCAGTTAATTTCTTTGTGCTAAAATGTTACCCTTAATAAGGCAGCATACTTCTGCTGCCAACATCATCCACTTAGGCACATCAGGTAACATACTACTGCTGCCAGCATCATCGACTTAGGCACATCAGGTAACATACTACTGCTGCCAGCATCATCGACTTAGGCACATCAGGTAACATACTACTGCTGCCAGCATAATCCACTAAGGCACATCAGGTAACATACTACTGCTGCCTGCATCATCGACTTAGGCACATCAGGTAACATACTACTGCTGCCTACATCATCCACTTAGGCACATCAGGTAACATACTACTGCTGCCAGCATCATCCACTTAGGCACATCAGGTAACATACTACTGCTGCCTGCATCATCGACTTAGGCACATCAGGTAACATACTACTGCTGCCTGCATCATCGACTTAGGCACATCAGGTAACATACTACTGCTGCCTACATCATCCACTTAGGCACATCAGGTAACATACTTCTGCTGCCAACATCATCGACTTAGGCACATCAGGTAACATACTACTGCTGCCAGCATCATCGACTTACGCACATCAGGTAACATACTACTGCTGCCAGCATCATCGACTTAGGCACATCAGGTAACATACTACTGCTGCCAACATCATCGACTTCGGCACATCAGGTAACATACTACTGCTGCCAACATCATCGACTTCGGCACATCAGGTAACATACTACTGCTGCCTGCATCATCCACTTAGGCACATCAGGTAACATACTTCTGCTGCCAACATCATCGACTTAGGCACATCAGGTAACATACTTCTGCTGCCAACATCATCGACTTAGGCACATCAGGTAACATACTACTGCTGCCTGCATCATCGACTTAGGCACATCAGGTAACATACTACTGCTGCCAACATCATCAACTTAGGCACATCAGGTAACATACTACTGCTGCCTACATCATCCACTTAGGCACATCAGGTAACATACTTCTGCTGCCAACATCATCGACTTACGCACATCAGGTAACATACTACTGCTGCCTACATCATCGACTTAGGCACATCAGGTAACATACTACTGCTGCCAACATCATCGACTTACGCACATCAGGTAACATACTACTGCTGCCAGCATCATCGACTTAGGCACATCAGGTAACATACTACTGCTTCCAACATCATCGACTTAGGCACATCAGGTAACTTACTTATGTTGCTGACATCACCCACTTACCATCTTAAGATCTCTCTGGGCAGCTTCCATTTCCTCACGGGGATTGCCACGAGGGCGCTGTTTCCTCTCCTGTACCTTAAGATTGTGTTGTTTGATTCTATCCATCAATTGCCGATCTCTCTCTGCCCTGTAACGGCATTTATTAGGCTATCTTCAAATACATGTACATGCACAAGAACAAAGTAGAGAAAATTCCTGGATTTCTTCAAATGCACATTATATGCTTTTTGCGGATCAGATTTTGCACTTGGGGTGTTTTCAAGTATTTCTGTTTCATGCTAATGCAGACTGTGGTCAATTATCTAATGTGTTTTCTATGTTCTTGTTGATATCTCTCACGAGAAACAATCAGCAGCTTTTCTGAACACAATGTTACAACAACAAACATTTTAGGATCACAGTTTGTACTGAATTTCTTCAATTAAACAGTGGACACTTGTGAACTCACTTCAACGCAACAAAGAGCCTAGATGCCAATTATTCAGAAATGGAGCAATGGTTTTAAAAGACTGAAAACTTTCCCTCTTAAAAACTTGAAACAAAAATGGTTGCCTAATAGCTGCACTAAATGTTCAAATGAGCAAATCATTTCATGGCTCCTTCAAATGGAATGTCATGATGTTTGGTTTTAGTAGAACTTCGTAAAAATACTGACATCAAAGAAATGTCATTATTGCTTGCTAGCAAGTCAACCTCTGGCAATATTCTAGCAAGTCAACCTTGGGCACTATTTTAGTTTTTCTGTTGTCTAGTCAGAGTTAGTTCATTCTTGCCGGTCAGGCAGGCTTACCTGGCCTTTTCCAATTTCTGTGCAGCTTCAGGGTCAGTTCTCTGCTTTATTGCCTCATGTTTATTCTTGACTTCTTGCTGTAAGTTAATTTGTAAAAAATGATTGGCACAAAGCATAAATAAAATGTTAGATGTATGGGGTCTTCTAAAGTCTAAGAAGATTTCTACATAAGGATTCCCTGGAGTAATATTAATAGATACTAGAGCCCCCATACAAAGGGACACACCATTTGCATCCAATGGTTTGTATGCTTTAAGCATATAAACTAATAGTGCATGTTCAACTATGTATGCAAACATAGGATCATGAAGTGGGCGGACAAAGCCAGCACCACTGGCAAGCTGTCATGTCTCCCAGGGTATCACTTCTGCAATAGGCTCACAGGTGATACTACAAGCATGGAGGCCAACAGAAGATACTGAACGGAAGCAAGCCATTGGCACAAGCTCTTTAGTACGCACATATCCCTCCCTCAAGTAACATAAAAAAAAAGCTGCAGGTGGGCAGATACTGCCAAATACCACGGCAATGTGGAAAGGCAATGAGCACTTATCTTGGCCAACTACCATATATAAAACATCAAACACACTTAGGAAATGTGGTTGACACAACAGACAGATGGTTCCTTGCCTGGAACTGTACCATCAACTTACAGGTCCAAGAAATGTGAAGATTTTACAGAGGTACTTTTACTGCTGGGTACATTGGACTGGTTTACAGACAAGTGTTGACAATGGCCAATAACATGCATAAAAGAATGCAAGGTCCAGGCATTACAGTTATGGGTTCTGTCTAACCATTTTGTGAAAATACACATTTGTAAATAATTTTGTCCTTGCTGGAATTTGATATATGTACATGTACCTTGATCCTTTCTTCTTTAGATAAGATCTTCATGTAGTTAGGATCTGTGTCATACGGCGTCTTCAGTGGGTCAGTGAAATCTGAAAATGAACCCCAAAATAATTAGCAATTAAAGTCCTTTATTCTCAACTTCACTTCAAATTCTGCAAGTCACACTCAACTAAGATTACCATTACTACTACATGAAAAGGGAGCTTCTTTCTGCAATGTTTTGGTTTATTATCCTCAAACATGACTCAGTTTCCCCATCTTGTTTGATTGGACAGAAATATTCGTTGTTACAGGATGTTATTGCATGTATGTACCGGTATATATTAACATCTTTCATAAGTGTAACTCATCCAGCAGCAGCTAATCATTTGGGACCCTCACAATGAAGATAACTATGAAGAAATGCAGTCTTAAAGGTAGGAGGAAAACCCTGGATAAATTCATCAGAGGAAACCCACAGAATCAGGTAAGGACTGAAAACCAAATCCACATGCAGACCTCGGTGGGAATTGAAACTGGGCCACAGAGATAGAAAGCAAGGAAAGAGCCACTGTGCCAACCCAACTTCCCATTTGGAATCAAATGGCTATTACAACATCTCCACACAACCTGCTATTTCAATGATGGAGCATGGACTGTTTGATATCAAACCAAATACAACAGACAATCAACATTCATCATACCACAATAAAACAACAATCATTAAGAACATGCAAACATTCATGAATTCAGAACAGTAGTTTTCTCAATCACCAATAGCAAACACACTCTTGCTGAAATTTGAAGTCCATGCAACATGTGGAAGTCCATGTGACCAGTGCTGAAGGTGACAACACGTCAATATACACAAAAGATGACAAATGAATCACTATGTGTGCAACAGAACCAGGACATGAATGGACGACTCACCACCGAAGATCAACAAGTTAAATACCTTTGAAATGATTCAAAATTTCAACTATACATCATTTAAAAAAAGCACATTAGGATTTCTTTTGTCAACTGTCATGCTTTCTACCATGTCAAATTATAGAAAAACAAACATTTGACACCAAGTTTTTATTCCAAATTGACTCTCGTCTAGTGTGGCAGATTCTATTGTGCTACGTCAGCTGCCCTGTATGTGTCACATATCCTGCTCTTGCCACACAGAATCAAATCAAATCCCTACTTTGGGTTGAGCAACTTTGGAATGTATACTCTTGGTTCCAATCCTGCTTTGCACAATGCTTCCGCACAGAAAATGTGAAATGCTATGGCTAATACCACATACCACACTCTGTCTGTTAAGTGACCAGTGCACATGTAATTCATATTGCACACAAGGGTTTTGATATGGTTGCCGCCCCCAATAACATGCTGCGTTACATTTTTAAGAAATCTCTTGAAAATGTTGACTTTTTTGCAAAGTTTTCAATTCTAATGCACACAAGTGCAGGACAAGACTCTCCATCTTGCCAAACTTGATTAAATTTTAATACAGATTAAAAATGCACGGAAATGCACCCTATTGTCTTAATTACATGTAGATCTATCATGGCTGCATGCCAGAGATTTTTGACTCTCAGTTGGTGAAACATGCATTCTCCAAATGCTTTCTAATTTCATGCGATCAATATTTTCCCACTTTTTCTCACTGAAAGATATTGCTCATATCTCTCTGAACAACCAATATTTCTAATATTTCCATGGCCTTCTTCAGGATCATTTTAGGCAATTTTTGCAACAAAACATATCTAAAATCTCACCCACTATTCTGACTCCAGAAATCCCCAAATATTTACTTTTTCTCTTACAAAATTATGGATAATTTGTCCTTGATCAAAAGATCTTTTTTCAACAAAACAGCCCCCTCTATAATTGAAAAGTATACAGTTAGGATAGATAAACGTGCATTACAAAAACAGCGTGGACTGTCAATTTAAAGATATATACAGTCAAAATGAACGTGACCAAAAAAGTGCTGCAAAGGTACAAGCAGGTGGGTAGGCAAATGAGGGTCAGTTGCCCCATACCTCCCACTTTTTCAACCGGGCGGCATGCCCCCCCCCCACTTCTCACAGGTCCTATAATGGGGTGAGCCATAATGGATCGATCTAATGGCAGATGCCTGATGGTTTCAAACCTGGCCCCCTCCCCCACATTGTCACCGTTGGGTACATGTTCACCATATTTGTCTCACATTTCGCCAAATTATCAAATCCAGTTGCAATGGAAAACAAATTTCCACACACTTATTTTGTTCTTTTAACTACTCAAGAATTGCTTCAAGAGAAAATTACCAATTTGAGAACTTTAACAAGTACTTTTTAACAAGGACATTTTACATGTTGATTGATGTAAATTTTCAAATGGTCATTTCACTAGCTATTTAAAATGGCCATCTTGTGTACTAAAGTCTATTTAAAGAGACTGAACTACTGTCGGTAGTACCAAAAGACGTCTGTACACATTGTAAAAATTGACCAAGTCAAGTCATGAGAACATATTGTGAACAAATCAACAAACACATCATGCATTAGCATAAACAGTATTTACCCTTGTACTTCCATGGCATGCCTGTTAAGGTAGAAATCAAAATAAGGTAGAAAAAGTGAATAAACACAAACTCATATTTCATCATGTTTACTGAGGATTGATCTGATGTACTGTGAGACGTCACCATTGTAAACATATAAATTATGGCAGTTTTGCCCTTTTCACACATCCATAAAGCCTTCCATGCTCATGAACCCTCAACTATTCTGGAGTCCACATTCAAGGTTTACCACAGCTGTACTAAGCCCTCCGAGTTCACTTTATGGATTGGTAAAAGTGTCAGGAATAATAACCTCAAGCGATACATATTTGCCCTCATTTCCTGTGTAGAAGTCGATTGCTAACCCATTGTGGATTCTGCTCAGAACATTCCAAGCACAATTTACAAGAAATATTTGATCAGAATGTTATGAACATACATGTCAATGGACAGCAAGTGTGTTATAAAGACAGTATAAAAAGAAATCTCAACAGAGAACTATTCACAGCCTTATGAGTGGTGCTAACTAGAACCACAGAGGATGGACAAACAAGGAGTTGCAACTCAGGCACTTCAAAGTGTTCAATGATGGTCGCCGCCAAGTCAGACGAATAATAGAAAACATTCCAAAGATGCCTGATTACTGCATGCATCTTAGCCGGACAAGCGGGGCCATTAATATCCTAGCAATACTTATAGTTTTTGCTTGCAATTAAATACAAATTCTTGCTGTGACCAGGAAATAGTGGGAGGAAATTCCTGATATGAGACCTACTTTTGCCATCATAAATGAACTTTTAAAATTTTGATACACTTTTCCATTATCCATGCAAAGTTTTTAATTTTATTCTCCTCCCTCCAATACATCAGTGTTCAAAGACTTGGTACAAACTTGGCTAAGACTGGCCAACAATATTTTGACTTTTACTGGAAAGCTAAGTTCATAAGTAACAAAATGTAGTATTTCATCACAGGGAGTGACCATGAAATCTCATAAAATACGCTTTGTACAAATGCAATATTAGAAACAATTCAAACAAAACACGAAATCTTGTAAACAATTGGGCTATT
Source organism: Acanthaster planci (assembly GCF_054643075.1). Taxonomy (NCBI): domain Eukaryota; kingdom Metazoa; phylum Echinodermata; class Asteroidea; order Valvatida; family Acanthasteridae; genus Acanthaster; species Acanthaster planci. The sequence continues at coordinate 3,958,227 of NC_141796.1, forward strand.
TTATCCCAAAATAACTCTAGAAGACAGAGCTCATTAAGGGCAATGACTGCACATATAGATTTAGAGCACACAGCATAATGCAAGCAACTATTAAAGCATTAAATTTGATGTTGTCATGAGATCACGCCAAGCACCAACAAAGGCATGAATATTCAATTTCCTATACCTCAGTACACGAAGTTTTAAGGATGTAGATTACCAGTGACAAAGTGCGGTGGTGAACATAGGGTACAAAGCGGTTTTGTGGTTGTGAAACAGATGGTACGTAGGAAGCGTTCGCTGCGCTCTGGCTATGGATATACAAGGCATGCCAGAAAGCGGTAACTGGCCAGATCTTACAGCCCAGACAGTTCAAACTCCTTCTGCGTCCTTCCTCTATGCTAGGACCATGACTTTCCCTAAGTCTAAGTCCACATATTAGTCTCCTAGTGTGAGTTTCCTATCTACTCCTATTTTCCGGTGTTCTCATTCCATGCTGATGTACATGTACTATCAGTATTCTCTTTCATCATAATCCTTCTAAGCTTACTGTGTCTCACCTTGCTGAGCATTTTTAATGGCTCGTATGTAGTGTTTCCGCTGCATTTCTCTGGTTTCACTACGCCAATCTTCCAGTAACTGCTGATCCCTGTAGTAGCAAAAATCAATATAAACAGGCATTTGCTAAAACCAACAACATGACAGACATTGTGTTTGACCAAAGACAAATACAGCTGCTCTGGGGACCTCTTTGGTTAGAAAACAAATGAGGCTGGAATGCACAGGAAACAAACCCAGGTCTCTATAAAAGTCCACAATATTGAACCACCAGACAGTGTGCACAGCAGATATACATTGATGCTATCCTTTACCGCAATAAGCAGGTTGCACGACCTCCCAACTGATTTCATATGGATTTTCAAAAATTTGACTTATTGAACTTTAAATTCTGTAATTTGACACCTGATGATGTCATCATAATGTCATGCCTCCATTTACATCCTCTGATGATCTACAAGTAGGTATCTCCCAAGTTTGAAGGGAATTGGGATTGTTTAAAGGCCCAAAGTAGTGAAGAGTTAAAACCCCTTTCATCCTGTGGGATTTGGAATGGAAGAAAAAATGTAAGGAAGATGAGCTGTTTTGGCTAGTGCTCAAAACAGCTGATTATAGATGGCAAATATCTAAGCATGATTCAATGGTTTCAAACCAAAGTAGTAATTATACTCCTCATCAACTACAACTAAGTTTTTTAGGCTTGTCTAAGCCAAATGACTGAGGCCATAAGCATAAGATTACACTTGATTTCGACCTTACAGGGACAACCACTGCGGTTTGAATATCTTCTCATACACTTTAAAGATTTCTTAGAATTCCTGGAAGCTGCAATACATACAACTGCATGGGGCTGATTTCAAAAACCCTCACATTTAACCAACTTTATCATTAAAAATGAGCGACCAGACAGACAAAATGCATTCTACTCTCTCACTCATCAAAAAGGAACCATAAGATTTGCTTTATACTCGCTATCTGCGGAATAGTAACAGTTCAGGACTAGTGTTATGGGGAATGCTTAATTAATGAATAATGTGTTACGAGTCTGGTTAAGTGTGATAATAATTCCAAATGTCCCCATTAGCCTGTACAGTTACACGTTGGTCCAACTCATGTCAACTTGTTTTCTTACTTTCTACGTTGCTCAATAAGTGCTTGTTTTTGTTGAAGTTCTCGAAGTTTAGCTAGTTGTTTCTCTTCAGCCATACGAGACTCTAACGGATCAATCCATGGCGGAGTCTTCATCCTCTGCCCCTTCTTCTTCTTCTTACGTCTGGGGAAAGAAAAGACAAAGCAAGTTCAATCATAAAACTTTAAGGATGGCACTCTTTTCTTGGTCTTTCTGAAAACATCCAAAATTGATCACAAGCTGCTGCACTGTATCTTGCACCTACTGCTAGGCAAAGATACAGGTCCATTCATTAAATGCCTTCATTCACATCTTGTGTCAGTTTGAGTTTCAAATAAACACAATTTTAATAATGGTAATAAAAAACTGCCACACAAGGTCCTTGATAGGACAAAGGTGTACATGTATCTTGGAAAAAATGTATTGGTCATCATACACTAATGAAATACATTTACATCTAATTGAGTAGCTGTGAGTCTACTGAGTGCTCAACAACCTGCAAATTGACCACGTATTAACATTTGATAATGCCCTCTGAGAAGCGATAATGCCCATTGCATAATACACGCGCTGGCACCTGGATACAAGACAGTTTAATCAATTCTGGTTGGTCAAGAGTCTGTGTGCACGCCAATTGGACAATCTGCACAAGGAATATTCCAAAACTGGACGGGGTGTTTGAGAAACTGAAAGTTGTATGCATTGTGCACATTGGTACTTACTGTCTTTGTAATGATTGCAATTTTTTGTTGAAGGGTATACATGTGTATGCGCTGGGCTGGTCTTCAATGTTCTTTTAAGACCAGATCAGGAGAATGGATGCTGATAAGGTGAGGCACATTATCAGCATCCCTTCTCCTTAAAAGAATGTTCCAGCCAAGCACATATTTATTCAAGTTCCCATTCATAAATACCGTTTGCATCAGGAAGTCAAAACAAATCTTAACAAATTTCCAATGATTTGGTCCAAGAGTTTTACTTCACTGTTTCCAAACACATCTAACTGTATGTTATGGTATGTACCTCTCTGAAGTAGTCATAAATCAATCTAATTATATGGAGACTGCTGCTCACATTGTGCATACTTTGTGAGGTGGCACAAAACATGATGAGCAGTGAAGTGTGAATTTGGCACTTTCAAAATGCGGACTCACTGATAGAATTAGTAAGTGAAGATTGTGAATGTTCAACCAATACAACAAGGAAAAGGGGACCAGATTTCATGAGAATCTGAATTTCATGTGACACTGGAAATGTTAAGATCAGTCAGCCGCTGCTTCATCAACCATTCATAAATACCGCAGACAGTCTCCCTATTTAACAACGTGCAACTCGACCATGTATTAACATTTGATAATGTCCGCAGAGAAGAAATAATGCCCATTGCATAATACACGCGCTGGCACCTGGATACAAGACAGTTTAATCAATTCTGGTTGGTCAAGAGTCTGTGTGTATGTGGTTCGCCACGCACGCCAATTGGACAATCTGCACAAGGAATATTTCAAAAATGGACAGGGATGTTCGGGAAACTGAAAGTGAAATTCTACCACAAAACTGCTGGAAATCCATCATATTGACCTCTTTTGACTCTCTGACTAAAAAGGTATTTATGAATGGCAATAAAAATGTGCTTGGCCAGAAAGCGACTGGATGCGACTAATCCCTCACCTGCGGCTCGGGCATTAGCCACGTTCAGTCTCCTGATGAGCCAGTCTTAAATCAGATTTGAAATCAAGTCGGTAATTGGCCAGGTGTAGTCCACCTTCCTCGCGATGCATACGTGGTGCAATTCAACATGCAGGTTAATAACACGCGGGAACAGTCAGTGCAACCTTGTTCCCCAATACGCATGTTTGGGGCTGCCTAATTACTGACTTGACCAATCTGCAAACCCTTTTGTTCACAAAATATGGGGCTTGCTACAAAAATTGGACGGACCACTATGATAGGCTAAGAGTCCCAATTATATGAATATTCATTTTAGGGACGGATTGGTCAGTTGAACATTTATTAGCAACAAGTCTCGTTAATTAAGAAGGGTTTTTACATTATTCTAAAAAGATGATTTACAATAAACGCATCAATTTTTTACCAAAAAGATAGTTGATAGATTTGTTCTTTAATATACTTTGTTTTTCAACGTCATATTAAAAGGGATATGAATGCAACACATGAAGAAACCAGCACTAATAAAATAGACTTCCCTATATATATAAAATGGATGAGTCTGTTATTTAGCATGGCACTCTCCATGGAAATGTATGAATATGCATTGCAGTTGTTGCATGCATGAATATCCATCCAGAGTCGGGTTGATCAAGTTGTTAGGTGGGCACCGAAACCCAGTACTGAAGAGCCCACGACCATGCGTCGTATCGGGGCCGAATTAGTGTAACATCCTGAATCAAAGGCGACGGTGAACAGGCTAAGCACTAATTAACAATGCAGCATGCTGGCTCATATTGCTCTGGACAACAAACACGACAGACTAGATACAGATTTGATTTCAAGTCTAGTTTTAAATGCACATTTACGACCTGCCAAGCACATATTTATTTCCTCATTTAAGTACGGTCATGTGACAGCCTGTCAACCAATATGAAGGTGTAAACTTTCTTGGGTATTTATGAATAATTCTTCATCACTTCAGAAATGTGCATTCTGCTTGACAAATTTGTGAGCCTGTACATGTATAATAAACAGAATCACTGTGTGCAACCAGTATGGCAGAGTGCTTGCATATAGGAATCGCACAAAGGAACAAAAGGTCTTTTCATTACCAGCTATGTTCGCTCTTTTGGCAGAGTCTTTTCTGAAAGTACCACAATGACTTTTCAGTCCTATGGGTCAAATTTATATGTACATGTAATTTAACATGTACATGTATCTCAAGTAACAGACAGCTGAATTCCTAGATGCAGTACAACACAGTATAGTGCACAGAGTGCAGTGATGGTGCGTTTCATTGGGTGCAACATTTGTAAAATACATGTACGTAATTGAATCAGGTGCTGTGTATCATGAATACATCATGAACACTGATATACGCAAAGACATACATGTACATGTACGTTGTTAGATCCATCAGACAGCAGATCACTAAAATCCAGTACATGTACCTGTGCTTGTACATACATTCTGTACTCATGGTGAAGATTTTTAACCACAGTACTGGCACATTAACCACAAAGAAAAATTATTAGATAAAACTTCTCTATAAAGAATATGGTCTTGTGTGCATGTAAGAAGACAGGTTATCTTGGTCAACTGTTTTGAATAAGTATGAATTATAGGGTATCGAAGCGTGACATCATTTGAATCAGGAAGTGCACTATGCACAAGAATGGAATAGGTTTGTATTGGTTCACACACTGATCTTGCTTTGATGCCTTTTCCCAAACATAAGTGTTCGCTATGACCTATTCACTTCGACACTCTATTCTCAGATAGTGCAGACAATTTCCCCCCAAACCAATTCCAAACAGCTCAAAGGTGTGATTAGAACAAGTATGGTATTTCAATAAACCTGAATGACAATCTGTAAAACTGTGGCAGCTCCAAATAATTGCTTTAACCGACTTACTGAATGCATCAAAACTGAAATACATGTGAACCTGTTTCAAAAACTAGACTTAAGTCTCCTTTTATAGAACATTTCAGTGCATATGATTGTTTTCAAAATCTGTTTCAGCCTGAGAAAAAACAGATTTTAAAATTTGCCTGTTTCAAATTATAATTTGATAAGATATCACAAAGTGAGCCAAGAAAAGCATGACAGCTCTGACTTCAGTTTACAAGACCCTGAAGGTAAAATACAGTTGAACACTGCCTCAAACAAGGTTGTTGGAACCTTACATGTTGCTTTGGTTCAAGAAAGATCTGTCATTATCAGTATTGGAAAACAAACAGAGACTTGAGGATGGACCTCAAACTTGTCTTGTTAAAGACAGGATGCTATATCCACACTGTTTTTATTATCCATGCTTGTATTCTGATCTTTTCGGTGTAATTCTGATTATCGTGGTAAAGTTTTGACTCTAAAACTAACTACTATGACTTAAAAAAAGTGCCACTGAATAATAATTGTGTCCTGTAGATGTGTACATAAGGTCACTGTAACTTAAGCAAGTAAACAAATGTGTGATGTGTAGTGGGTACAGCTAGTAAAATAAAACCGACCCCAAAACGGTTTCAAACCTACTAGTTCAAAACCAAGTCATCACACCTTTTTTCATTCACAAATATCTTTTCAAGTCAAATTAATTTTACCGCAAGGACTAAAATCTCCTTATAATTTGCAGGCAAAAAAAGCCGCATGTGGCATGTGTTGCATGATGTGATACAGTATGCAGCCAGGCAAGCGTAACACATTATTTTTTTTCTAACTTTATAGACTCACCAAATGCATGCCTACAAGACAATGAAGATAGTCACGGACGTGTATGAGGCTTTCAATCCATTCCAAATTTTTCAATGAAACTGGAAAAGTGTTTTCCAAGTTGGCATTTGTACCATCTGTCAACACCCACCCACATGATGGGCTCTTGACCAAAAGCAACGGGTAAAACTGCCCGAGGTATATTTATAAATTACTTAAACTAGTCTCTGTGTTCCCTGTTCTGTGTACATGTACACTGTATATATGTCTTCACTTTATACCACATCTATGATATGGAATTATGCATTTCCTTAATTAGATGTGCAACTTTCATGAATATGTGGTTTATCCAACAAAAACTCAACAGAATTTTTCCATCCATGCATAAAACCTACAAAGAGTCTCATTTGTCTCAAGCAAAAATTTTGGCAATGTCTGTTCACAGAAGATGTAAAATAGGACTGTGAACCAATATCCATCATTATGCAGTTCAGAAGTCTGAATACTCATATAAATGTACCGGTACTACTTGATATATAATAATACGCCAGTAGTTCTACATAAATAGTATTTATTTTTATGTATGTATACATTTTTCTACTTCATATTAAATATTTAACCCATATTATAACCTCAAACCTCTGAATTAATACACCTTTTTTCTTTGGTTTTTCTTTTTCCTCAATTCCATCATTTTGCTTTTCATAGATTGTTAACCTGTCCCTGCGTAGTAATTTTTTTATCATTTTATACCCTTTAATAATGTGTATCACGTTTTGTTATTGGGCAAGTATAATTTTTTTCTATCTTTGGGGGCTTTTTTGTATTATTAAATGTATTCTTATGTATTTTACAATATACTTCATTTATCTGTGAAATTGACTGTAACTCCTGACTGTAATAACAATAAACCCAGGTAAGAAAAGTCTTCACCATTTTGAAGATGAGGGATGAATGAACTCTGACTTTTCATGCCACTTCCACAGTGTAACTGGGATGTTTATGTAATTATGAACTGTGGAGGTTCTTGTTTTTTACCTGAGCCTGGCACTCTGCTTTCAACCAAGCTTCTTTAGGATATATCTGCACATTGGAAACTATTCTTTACAAATGCAAACTTTACATAATTTTTATTCTTAGCCGGCAGTCAGCTCAGCTGGGCAATTGATTTGTGTAGTTCTGAATTAATTTAGGTCTTTGGTATATAAATAATACCTTCCAGGACATTTCTGAGCCAACGATGATTATTGTCTTGTGTTCTATGTCAACATTTGACATAAAAATCACAGCTGATGATAGGAAGTAATTGTGAAGTCCCCTACTTGTACTCTACATGTACCTGCAACCATATACATGTATTAATGATAAAATGAAATGTGCAATCACACTGAGTGAACGTTGCAGCTCACTACACATTGCTGAGTGTAATATGCATAATGTAAAGTCAAGAATTTTCTGCTTTCTGAAAGTCAAATTCTGCTTTCTTCCACTTTCTAAATTTTGTGTACAAAAACTGTGTGTGACTGTATATATCGGTATGTACTGTAGGCCTACATTTACCGTACATCTACAGGTATCTTTGGCATAATGATACATGTAGGGCCTACACACACCATGTCACTGTGATCATGGACTTGTCACCGTCCCTTTTGATTTATTCATAAGCCGTGAGATGTCTGGGCACTATGTAGGAACGGGGACCTGTGTGATCTCCACGGTGCGGAGACAGAGGAAATCAATACCGAATTATGTAATTTTGCAAAGGAAAAACAGGAGGGGAAACGCTACCAAATGTTACTTTCAAAGTGAGTTAAACAGTGAAAATGAGTTGACATTCCTAATTTGGGTTCAAATTTATTTGATTAATTGTGCAGAAACGATCAAAAATATTTATTTGTTTAATTTATTTATTTTTTTATCGACAATTGCGTTTTCCGCTTTCTACTCCCAAATCCGCGATTTTTGCGGATTTTCTGCAAAGTGGAAAATTCTTGACTTTGGCATAATATGCAGGCTGTAATATGGCTCTGATGAGGACCCTTGCTTATTGCATCCTGCAGGACAGTGCAGCAAGTGCGATGACGCTACATTTAACCGTGCAGAATCTTGGCAATATATAGACCATGCATTGTATTGATACTTACCGGTATATCTTCCTACCAGCTACCTGTCTGCCTGTGATGCCTACATGTACGTCAGACAACATCAATGATGCATCTTTCTCACTGATGTCGTATGCATAAGGTGGTCAAGTGCACACATCAATTCAATCTTCCATGGTTGACCATTACAATTCTTTAGCATGATAAATTGTGACTATTAGGACTTTTAGTAGACTAAAATGGTAGCATAACCTGTGCATGGTCCTCTGGCTGTGTGAGAATGTACTTACAGCACGTATAAAAAGGGAATCCAACAAAATGTTATACAAAAGTTAAACCCTTGAACACTGACAGTGATGAGAGAAAAATCATCATTAATGAAGTTGCAAACATCTTTTTTATGTTTTTGCATGTATATTTGTGTACTGCTGTATACAGCAAAATATCTGGTTTCAAGGCGGGGCAGCCAAACTACATGTAATTAATAGTGAATTTATGTACATGTGTACATGCATTTTCCAGTCGTATGTAATGTGAAAACCCATTCGTTGTAAGGTGTCTAAAATAGAATCACAGCAACAGAATCCTCAGAGACTGACACAGAAAGGTTACACCTAAAATGTATAGGCTACGGCTGTGCATCAATGGAATTCACTGGCTAGCAGCTGCCCCTGAATGTTTTGGCTAGGGCTGGGAATAACATGTGCATAAATGGAATTCACTAGCTAGCGGCTGCCCCTGAATGGTTTGGCTATGGCTGAGAATAACATGTGCATCAATGGAATTCACTGGCTAGCAGCTGTACATTGTGTCCCCAAGCAAAGTTTTTTGACCTTGTCCTAAGTACAAGAAGTCATCAGTACATGTAAATTAAACAGGTGTCCCATTACTTTTGATTTTGTTGTGGTGTACACTTCATAGTACCATCAAAGAAGATAGTATTATGTTCACTTTACCACAATCATCATATATTAAGGTGGGCGATGTAGACTATAATGGGTAATATTTACTCCAAATATCAAAATTGTGATCGAACGCTTTACAAATAAATGTCGTTTGTAAGTTGAACTTACTTTTCTCTCCCAAGCACACCCAGTGCCCCAGCTCTTTTAAACTTTTCATACTGAAGTTGCCTGTATTCCTCATATGTCATATGACGATGCAGTGACACTGATGTTGGTCTCGGGAATTCTAAATCCTCGTTGCTCTCCACTGATTGTATGGACTGATGACTGGCTGATTTCAACTTTCTACTCTGCCTGCTAACTGCATCTTCACTACTTAGGTTGCCATGGTAATCATCATCACTCTCAGATAAGTTCCTTACTGAATCACTCAGATGTAGATCCTCAAGCTGTATATCTAAAAATTAATATGTATACAATGTTCAAAGAGGATCAGGAAAGGCAGTTCATACCTCTCATACTTCTCGCATTGAACCCCATACCTAGAGTAACTTTTAGCTTTTGAATCAGAAAAGAGAAACCCGTCTTCAAGAGATAGGCTACTTTCTTCAAATGGTCACAAAGGTCATTTCTTTGGACATATTTCATGGATGCTTGTCAGACATGGTAATCTTGATGTATAAATTACAAACATTTATATGAATGTAGCTCAAATTGTGAAATCCAATGCAGCAATTGACATTTTTAATCAGAATCTGATGCATTCGTTTTTTGAACACTCTCCCTTCGTGGTGCATCGGGACATCCATTAGATCCTGTGTAGGAATTAGCACAAGTCTCCCATTACCCTCTGCCACCCAAACTATAACCATTTGAGGTTTCTGCTAATTATGTAAGGAAATGCAAAAGCTAGCCTTGTATTTGTTCTATGTCTACAGGAAGAGTTACACCTATAAGGTAATGTGATAAATATACATTATGATTGTATTACCAGCAGCTATGAGGCGCGGGTCTCTGATACCATGGGCATCTCTCAGATAATGCTGTATCTCCTTCACTCCTCTCTCTAGAACTTTGGGTGGAGGAAATTCAAGGGGATTTCTCTGAAGGTTCAATCCAGTAAGCGTCTTCACAAAACCTAAACAGACAATAACAGCAAGGGAAATTAAGCTAAAGAGCAGATGTAATGGTGAGCTCTAGTCCTGTACTATTGTGAACAATGCATAAGCCATGAGAGGGGAAAACGTACATTCTAATAAAGTCAACTCTCATTAAGAAAAAGACGGGACCCAGTGAAAATGTTTATTGTATACAAAATTTCCTGTATGCAGAGCGCATTGAACTTGCTTCCAGTCTGTCATTCACTACATGCACAAATCCTAAACTGTCATGTATGCATGGCTATGTATATGTGAACATGTGAGATGAATGGAAAATTTCAAGTATGCTCTTTTGGGTATGATTCATCAAATATAATGTGAATCTCTTATAATATTTGCATGACAAATTAAACAAAGACACCAAAACGGTTGATCGTAATTTATGGCTGAGGAAAAGTTGACATAGTGAAAATAAGAACACTGGTAAGAAATCTTTCCTACACAAATGTGTCACGGAGAGCTATTTTATCGTCCCTCTGTTTTGTAATGTTCAACGGAAGACCCCACTTATGGAATTCCACATCTGCCATAGTCCATTGCGAGTTGCCCATTGTGTATCATCCGTCCTGCGGTGTCCGAGTAAAGTTACGTCTAAAGTAACGGAATTATCAACTTAAAAAAACAATCTATCCTAATATAAATCTATTTAGTTAATTAATTTATTTATCAATCTAACTATGCATTTATTTATCTAACAGAATATGGTAACTATTTCCCATACAGGTTACCTTACCGATATCATTCTTTAAGAAAAGAAAAGATACTGCTTCTTCCAAGTGAAGTACGTGCAACTGGAGAATCGAATAAATTATCTTCTAGGCTAAATGAGTGTCAGGCATGGTGGATGAATCGAATAAGTATGTGAAAAGATCAAGGGTCAAAGTGAAAAATAGCACTGCGCAAGAGTGATAAAAAAAACAAGTGGCCGGCGACACATGATGGGTGATGCTTGACGGGCTATGCACGATGGATGACAGGCAACGGACGACACGCGATGCACGATGGATGAGGGACGGGCAACAGGTGTCTGATGATGACAAACGACATATGACATGGCATATATGGAACTGGAAAATTGCAGAATTAGGACACACCAAAACAGAAGAGGCAACGGACGATGGGTGACATGCGACAGACAACACACGATGGACGATGGCCGACAGGTAACAGCAGATATGGAGTTTCATACCCCAGTGAGTTTTCATTTGTGCACAAGGAGGTGTTAGGAATTTCAAATCATTATTGGACAACCATGAGTGCACAATCATCAATGCATCCAACCTTACATTTAACGCCCCATCAGAATTTAAGGTGGAAGCGCATTCAATAGTGTATTGTGGGTTGGGATTAATGGCCTGATTTCTTTGTAACTTTAAAAGTGGCATAAGCCCTTTATAAAATCGATCATTCTATGTTATATAATTTCCCTTTGACAAAGCCCACATGGCATGGATGACTGGAATGCATCACCGGGGTCACAGAAACCTTTCATTGTAACAGGATTTTTTCATTCCAACAGATTTTCTTGCCATAGAAATGTGCATATTTACAGGTTTCTTTTGACTGGAATTTTGCCCTAACCAAGTTTGCTGTAACGAGAGTCGATACCATCCCTTTAATAGTGTCTACTGTCCAGAGTTATCAGTTGTCAAGTCTGTGTAAAAAAACAAATCAACTGTGCACCATTTAAATTACAAGAAAATAAAAGATAAGTTGCTATCTTCTGTGAAAGCATTTTCGAAGCCTGGTATTCACCTTATGTGCAACAAGTCACTCCAGAGGAAAAAAGAATAACCCTATCATATTCCATCATAAGACCACACTGATACCCACTCAGTGTTAAATGTCCTGCCAATTTCTTTCTTTTTTTTGACAATATCTGGAAATCAACAACTGTTTAAAATGAGAAGAGGCACGTTTGATTTTGTAAATCTCAATCGATGGCATCCTGCACTCACAACAAAGCCCAAGGTAAGATGCATCCCCAGAGAGGGTAAAGCTCAAGTCTTGTACATCACGTGTCAAAAACAGCTTTATATATCCTGCCATTTAATAAAAGGAAGTCTGGAAAACCTTAAGTCACCACAATGCCAGGTTTCTCTTGACTGCATTGTATCAAGACGTACCTGTTATCAAAAGTTGCTCATCATCAAGACTTACCAAGTATTAAGCCTTACCTAGTTCACATGGGAGTTCTTTTAGCTGATTTCCTTCAAGCAGGAGTGTCTTCAAACATCTAAATATCATTTTAAAAAAATATCAGTGTACACTAAATTAATTCCACCCTTTAACAAATATTTTTGAATGGACCCTGCTCTCCACATGTATCTAACAATATAATTATGTTAAATTCAACAGGCTCATCAAACCATCAAATCAAACAAAATATTTTGGTGTGGAATCTTGATTGAGCATTGTATATTTTTAAACAAAATAACATGAACAGTGAATAGTTTTCACATTATTTCACATTTAACAGTATCCAGGAAAATACTTAGCAGCAATTACAACTCGGAATGTTGCCTGTCATTAATACTGTACGTCCACTCTTTATTCTCTCCAAAGAGAATGGTTGATCAAATATCCAAGTAAATACCTTGTTTACACCTCTGTTAAGAAAATTGAACTATGGGCAACTAACTGTGTATAAACAAATCATAAGTGTTCACACATCTTAATTCAGAAAATAAACTTTGATTATATTCCTTCTTGATGAATGGGCCAGCTTTTAATATAGCATCAAAATGGCATACACATACATGTAGGCATCAGCCTGCAAATGAGGAATTCTACATGTACAGTAATTGGATACCAACCTGTGCTCTCCAACTGAAGCTGGTAATTCCTGTACTTGGTTGTTCCTTAAATCCAACCACTTCATATTACAAAGTTTGTCAAACAACTCACTTGGTACATGGCTAATGGCATTGCCCTCCAGGTAGACATACTAATGTAAGACAAAAAACACATTATTGGGCAAAGTTATAGTGAAAGTACCTGTGGAGCAATTCTCAAGTATGACTACACTCAAATGACAGTGAGGAAAAATGGATGTGGCCAGCAATGAATCGTCAATGTGCATGCACATGACACTTAGATTAGCCAATTACCTTGACTCACTAGCTTTGCTTGATATAATAGGTTTACTGAAATATTACATTGCTAAATGACAGGTTATCAAATTTAAAAAAATTCCAACAGTGGTTGCCAATATCTTGAACCAAAATGAACAAGTGCACTTTCAACATTCAAGGAGGAAACATGGGTAATTCCATTTACTTGTGACAAAAAGTGTCTGTGGACAAGTGGGTTTACTTTCTTCAGGATGTTCCCCCCCCAAAAAAAAGCAACAAAAGTATTATTTAATTTCTTCCAAAATAATTGCTGGAAATTGTTTTTGGTAACAAATCAAAGCAGAGAATCCTTTTAAACCTGAAGACTACATGTATTTAAACCACATGTGTTGTGGAGATAATTTTGACTACATAAGGCCAAAAGAATTCTTTGGTTTCTGGTACAAGGGCTTGCTCCAAAAGTGGTGTGGCAATGCGCCACTATTTACTGTTTACCATTATCAGCTTACAGATGTACACAGGACATAAGACCACCTCATTTGTCTGGGTCCCAGTATAATAAAGAAATGGCGTCATCTGAAAAAGAGTGCCCAACTGAATGTATGAGGGCCTAGAGGGACTCCTTTACTGCAAATATTACTCAACCATACCCCATGTAAAACACGTTGAAATTAACCAGTAGCAGGATTCCATAGGATTAAGCAAGTTTGGCAGCTTCAGACATCATATTTATACCAAATAAAAACTTGTTTATCTTGCTGACACGCAGGTCTATGGCGATACACACGCCGTCCAGAAACCAGAGCCTTTTCTCCTTTGGCCTAAGAAAACTGCTTTTTGTTCTGTCAATGGGATTTACCACAGCAATTAAAATGCTATGTTTAAGCCTTTGAAACTTTTTGACAAATATAAAGATGATTGGAAAGGCTCACAGAACAAGGATGAAGTGAGCAGGGTACTGCTATGTATACACGACTGTTAAAACCTCTTTTATTTTTCATTCGTATGTACCTGAGACAGTTTAGAATAAATATGTGCATGACTAGTCATAAATGTCATGGCTCCGGAGAATGCGACTTAAGCCCACACCTGCGGCTCGGGCATTAGTCGCATCAATTCTATCTCTAGAACTGGTCTTAAATGAACATTTACGACTGGCCAATGCCTTAAGGACATATTCATTCCCTTATCATCAAACAGGCACCAGAAAGGGTTCATACGTGGCAAATGTTAAGAATATACAGGGGTAAACGGCAGAAGTACTACTGAACCTGTTTCTCTGAAACAGACTCCTTATAGTAAACTCTACAACTACAAAATTAAAAAAACAGTCACTGCATTATGAAATTCGAATCGGTTTCATCAAGTTTCATTACATTTGAGACAAAAAGTTCCAAAGTTCCAAGTTCCAAAAGTAAACAGTTGAAGCTGCTTACTTAAAATTTAGGATTTTAATTAATATCAGTAATTGTTAACACTTGCAAGATGAAACTGCATTGATTTCCTTTGAAATAACGAAGAATGAGTTGTTTTACATAATATCTCTGTTACACAACATGAGCTTCAAATTAAATTATCAGCATATATCATGTATGTAGAAAATAATATAAGCTTTAATTTGATACCAAAAACAACAATTTATTTTGGGAGAAAATAATTGTCAATTTGGAGTTGTATGTTTTTGGTCACTGTATTTCTTTTTATGCTTGTTTTATCATCTTCGTACATTTAAAATGATTGACAAAAAGGGGCCATGGGTATTTTTAAACAGGAACTCAGTTTTCAAAAATGCAACACTACCTAAAACAGTTGGCATTTCATAGGAGTTAAAGCCCAACTGAAAAGTCACATTCTCTACTGCAAAGGTATACTGTTAAACTTTCCAAGAAATGGGAGACTTTAGGGTACTCTTGCTGGCAGCAAATGCAATTGATGCATGCATATCTTAAACATGACAAAAACCATGTGTCTCAAACGTCTCCTAGCATGAAGGCAATACTCTGCAGAAATTCCCTATATGTTATGTCCATTTTACCTCCACATGTTGTAGAAGGTAGATTTCATTTGGTATGTGTGTTAGGCCTTTCCTGCTGATGTCAAGTGTAATTGCTCCTAATGCACTGGCTACAGCTATCACATTCAGAACATCCTCCCGTGTTGCAGCTGCTGTCACTGATGAAGAGTCCTCCGAGTCATCTCCTGCCATTGTGAAGTTACCACATTACCTGGTGAGGTAGAAATGTAAACCATTTACTGCAATGTTATATCACTACCTTGGGTTGCACTATTTATATGTACCAGTACTAACAAATGTCACTTACCACAGATATTAAAGCAGATACTTGATCAATTTTAAAGATTTTGTGAAATGAGAACTAGGATTTTCCATGATGAGCTGTACATGTTTACTGCATTTCCCCATGACACATGTATCTTGTGAAGGCTTCAACCTTACTCATATACCCCACTAAAAATACATTGCACATACATCACTCACTGATTCAATTTATCAGGTTTCACCCCCAAAATATGGACACAATGTCAAAGGAACAAGCTGGATAACGGGATAGAGACAATGGAAATCTACTTCACTGAACTTATATACATGTAATGTACAGTCTCATTAAGGGTCCCATGCGGGCATTGCACTGCTCTACTAGTGCCAGCAGTCTGGTTTTATGACAAGTCGTCATATAAGTTTAAGGGAACTCAGAAAGGTCAGATTCTCCTGTTCTCTGAACTAGACATTGACTGATGGGTGGCCTATAACAAGGTGTTGTGTTAGCAGGAATTTCTGACCACTTACATGTAACTTTCTCCCAACTTACATATCAGGGGCCTAAATTTATACCTTGCATATTAAAGTGCGGAGCCATGGCATAATACATGTATACAGGTACATGTAGGGGAAGTCCAAACTGTGGATGGTTTGACCATGTTGGAACCAGGTTCTATAGGTGTGGTTGTAGGGGTTGAAATTAACGGTGGTCGGCTGGCCCGGGGGCCACTGAAACATTCATCAGACCACAGCATTTTCCAAAAACAATGGCCCAGCAAGACAGTGGTCATTTGAGGAAAATTGCCACAATTTCAAAACTTTCATCACATTTTATGACTCGTATAATTTCAGTCTGCATGGCCATGTTTGCCTGCTACACCAGGCTCGTGTGCCACATACACACATAGCGCACAGCACGACATTCTGTTCACTGCACGGTCAAGCATACAGCTCATACACGTCAGAACAACCCAAGTACTGATATGTTGGCTGGTATGATTTTCTAACAATGCCAATTTAATGTTATCCCCGGACACCAATGAAACCTTACAGGTCGTGTTGTGTTGAGTCCGCATCGGGCCGATCATCAAGTACAAGCAATATAACCTTGAATTAAATTTGTGAATACAAAAAATTATATACAATAAATCAAGTTCTGGGAGTTAACTTGTAGAAATCTTTCTGCAACATTTTTTTAATGTGCAGCTGTAGAGTTGCATGTGTGTATAGTGAATTGTACAACACTATTTTGACCAGGATGCATGGACTGGTAGCCACGTTATCATCATGCCTTCTTTAGAAGTGGGGCGCTGCAGCGGGAACCAGTGTATATTGCATACATGTTTTCACCACCACGATAGTGAAATACGGAGGGAATTTGTGAAAAAAACACAGGACCTTTCTTTCCGTATGTTAGCAGACAAACAAAAAATACAAGCTTTTAGATATGAAAAAAATGTTGAGAGGTGTTTTGTGAAGACGGCATTTTTTTCCCCTTTTTAAAAACTTTTTAATATGTTTTTCTAACTTACCGATATAAACTTTGGCCTCAAAAAATGCATTTAAATCCAGCCGGAGTGGCCCATCAGCTGTTTTGGGACAGAAGTTTGACTGACTCAAATGGTCCTGTGTGGTGGATCCGATCAATTTCATCACTAAACCCAGGCCAAATTGTCACAAGGGCAAGTGTGGTGCACTTTCCACTGGCCCTGCTGGCCACCAAGAGATTGAAAAACTAATTTCGACCCCTGTGGTTGTATGTAATGCTCATTATCAGTAGCCTGTTTGGTCACTAGACTTAAGTACAGGGTAAAACACTGACTGAGAACAACTCAACCAGATGACACAGACTGTAAATGCAGGCACAGTAGCAACCAACAGCAACATGTGAGTAATGGGATTTCCTAACAGTGGTAGTTCAAGTGGGATGGTATTGCCTGTGTACAGTGGTAATAGGCAAGCGACCAGTGGATGAACTGCATATGCACGTACATGTAGTCATTGCTCAAACCTACATGTACATGAGAATACAAACGTTTTTAACTTTGTGCCCTCAAAAACAAGTGACTAATTAATTAATACATAAACCATACTTGAACTTGTACCAAGTACATGTCCATGCCCTACAGGCAGAGAGTGGACTACGAGACTACCCTTCAAACTAGCTACATGTAGAGTACCAACAGACGTCAGGAGTGCAGAGGTGTTTCAGGGTATTACACTTACATACTCATCCATTGACCAACTCAAATCCAACTTTCCAACAGAATGTTCAAGAAAACAACTTAAAAATTAGACAACTCAACCTTTGGTCCAATCAGCTGGAGAGCCAAGTCAAGAAAAGAAACGTTTTCTGTTCAGTCAAGTCTCCTGTTCAGACAAGTCATCCACTCTACATGTATTTGCTGAGCTTAAAGACTACAGTTCCTGAACTTACAGACCATATACAGGCAAATGTATGCACAACTTAATAGAATCATGACAATGACACAAGTATAAAGCTGGCCAGTACAAAAAGTCACGCACCTCAGAGTAAAACTGAACAGGAATATCATTGAATTGCATTCAAAATTTCCATTCTGGCAAGGCAGATTGTACACTAAAACCACTGAAATTGTTTTAAATAAGTCTTGAATACTGTGAAAACGAAGGTCTGTTTTCACTTGTAGGTTGGTAGAATTTTTGGTTAATCCACTGGCATTGAACTGTGAATAATCCAGAATTGTGATCCAAAGCTTTAACAATCCAGAACTGTTGCACTCATTGTAACCGTGTAACCCAAAGGAATTTTTTCAAGCTAGGTCGAGTTGGTCCTGTCTTCTTGTACAAGTTGAGTTATTTGATTGGTCAACTTGTCTCAGTGGTTGAGTAGTCTTAACAATAAAGAGATGGACAATGTGTCTGCCAATGTCTGGACTCTAGAGTCAAGTTTGTCAACAGACAACTTGTCTCGTATCTCACATTATTTCCAGGGCCTGATGATCTCCAAAGTAGTTTAGTCCCCGAATATGGGGAACTTTGAGGTTTCCTTGACTTTTCTTATGCAGTGTTGCCAAACCTCTTTGTTGAAAAATTAAAAGTTCATTTACTAGTACTACATGTATAATGCTACTATACATGTACTGGTACATGTATGTACATGGTACACGCTGTTCAAATTTTGTGAACAATGTTATTATCATGACATTTTGGCCCCCAGTTCAAACTTCAAAAACTGTAGGGTCCAAAAAACTGGGCACAAATTCTGCTGAGGGTTTCCTAATGTACGACATGGTGCACTTAAACTACATGTAATCTCCAAAGATCCACACATTAACATATTAAAGAGTTTCTTCAAAGTTGATGCCACTTTATCATCAGTATCTCCATTCACATATCTAACTTCAAGCTCATAAGAAACTTATTTTCATTTTGGGCACAATTTTATACGTACCTGTATGTAGAGTTCATTTTGCAGGTAAAAAAACCAAATCGAAAAAATCAGGACAAAACAAAATCTCATTGGAACTTTGTAGCCAATAAAGCGGGTACAAAAACTTAGGATTTTTGAATGGGAATATTGAGAGTTTGATGAAATTTCATTTATTTTGAAATGTATAAAAATATTGCTCTAGTTTAATGCACTAGAGGCAAGATGAATGTTCGAAGTCCATATGGAGATTCTTTGGGACATCTTGAAAAAGGAAAATACCATAAAGTGGACAGAGTTGTTTAGGAAAATGAAACTAAAATTCTTGAACAAAATCGTTGGAAATCTATCACATATTGACTCTTTTGACTCTGAAAAACTTATATGAATATATATGTGCTTGGCCAGTTTAAGACTGGCTCAGGAGACATTTAAGACTGGCCTAACACATTTATTCCCTTAATCAAACATTACGACTTTATTTAATTGTAACAATAAAAATCCTAAGAACGGATTTATAAAACCAAAGCTGGTTGAAGTTCATTATTTTTCTGAATTTTCTTGCATTCAAACTAAATAACTTGATGTGGTTACCAAATGTCAAATCTTATTCTTTCGTGTTTGTATTTGCTACTTTCAACTAATCATTTGCATTAAGAACATAATCAAAATAAGACAAAAAGCACTTTGAGTCCCAAGCTATTTTTGCCATACACTCCCAGAAATACATGTACACCAAAGTTGCACACATCATGCACGCACTCGTAGTCATAGTCTGATAGTGCACCACATCTACAATGTAAATGTCCCAAAACTGCAATTATTAATTAAGCCTTCACATGTCTCCTTAAACAAGTACAGGGATCTGCCGCTGCCGGTCGGCGCCGGTCGAGCCCGACCGGCACGCAGAATTGCCAACCGCCACAATCTGCCAAATCAACTTTTCCGACCGGCACGTATTCCCGATAAGAACCCAAATAAAATAGCATCTTGGTCGAGAGATCGATCGTGAAGATATGAAGATCGTGAAGAAACCGTAAAATTTCTTCATAAATTTCACTTTGCACTGCCATGCATATCGTCTGCGCACCCACGTACGTGCATATGCAACATATCTGGACCAAATATTAACATGAACCAATAGGAGGCTTTGTTACGCGCAATGCACGTGTACATAGTGCGTAACGAATCTTTCCATTGGTTGGAAGGCCACACATAGGCTTGCATATGCAACGCTCTCAGTGCGCGAAGATCGGAAAACCCCCTCTCCATGATGTACGGCGTTGTTTGTCCAGTTCCGCATTTTACCCAGTTCCACAACTTGAAAAGAAAATTTGGCTTAACTTTCACAAAGACAAAATTGCAAATGACCCCATTCACACTTCGTTTAAACACTTAAAAATCTGGCAGAAAAACAATTTTACATGTACTTGCAAAACTGACAATCGACCGTGACTGTTTTTCGCCGCACCGACCACGGTTAGCAACATTCGGTGCATGTATTTTCTGCTCGATGTTGCATAAAACGATCACTGCAATCGTTTTTTAAACCAACGATTGCACCGCATTCGTTAATTGTTGTTTATCCCACGGTGAAAATATTAACTCCGCAATTTTTTTATTCAAAAGTAACAGCATGATTTTGCCTTTTCCGTAAACGAGTCCCATATGGCAAGATACACGCGCTCAGTATGCACGTGACACATGGCCAGATGTGTCAGAAAAGCAAATGGCCAATCTACATTATGTTCATGTAGACTTTAAAATGACTGTTCAGAAAATCCCTGCACACATTTATGAATGTCGTTATCCCATATGCATACTGTACGAACTTTCGTACAAAGAAAATAAGGAAAATATTCCGCCAAGATTTTGCATGTTTCGCCCTAATTTTCAACACACAAAAAAAAATGAAAAATGATTTGAATAGCAATGAAAAATTATGGGCATCATAGAGATAGAAATTAATTCAATATTTAAGGGATTTACAGAATAAAATCAATATTTATTTCTACTCTTTTTTTTCTAATTCAATTGCCCGTCTAAAATTATCACCTCATCCTAGTTGACCAAAATTACAAATTTTCAATTTTTTTATTAAATTTCAGAAATTTCAGACATGAGATCCCTAATTCTAGGCTGTGTATACACAGCTGAAAACACCCAGAAAGTACTGTTTCCGGCCATCTGGGGGCTTTTAGATTCCAAAAATTTTCTGGTACGTGCCAACCGATGGTGGCGCTCCGCTTAGATAGTCCTGCCGGCACTAAAAGCATCCTGGGCAGAACCCAAAAATAAAATAAAATTTGAGTGACTTTTTGTCTTTTCATGAAAATGGCACACACTACAAACTTTTGCCAATTGTTACATTTACCGTATATATGTTTCTAGAGTCGAATTTATCTCTTAATGAAAACTGGAAACAAGTTTCAGCTTTAGTTTGGCCCTTTTTTTGCTAACGTTATATCAATGGAAGACAAATTTGTCTCTTTGTAAAAACAGAAAATGCGATTTAGTTGAATTTTATCCAACACACATCATTATGATTTGGCTGGAATAAAAAATTTTTACACCAAGTTGTTGGCACTGCATATATGTACATGTAGTTTAGTTGATTTTGCCCAAAAAAATACACAGAGATCTGATTAAAGAAACACTAATTTCGGGCCAATTTGTCTCTGTGAAAATGAGGACGATTTGGACATGGTTGGGCAATAGGAGGAAAGAGTTACATAAAGACACCATCTGGCGCCCTGTGCACAAACTCAACAGGACTGGTCTAAAAAATTCTAAGTGTTTTATAAATAGTAATCAGCTTGGTTTTTTCCCTCCTAAATTGAATTTTTCTGGACGTTTTTGTTTACTGACGGCTAATAGGTCACGGTAGGGAATAATTACTGGCATCTGTATACTACAGTATATGGAACTCTTCCCCAATAGCATACCTACATGTACATGTATGTAAGGTACTTTTTGTCCGACCATGTGCCAAATGTTAAAAAAGCCCGGCAGTTAATACCATGTAAAGAGAAAACAATGCCATGATCTAGTCCCAGACGGGGTTCAGTCAGTGTTCTCCACGGCCAAAAATTTTGGCAGGGCGGCAAAATTTTAGCAGGGCGGCCCAAAATTTTGAAAACAGCCCGATGCATGGAGAACACTGGTCAGTCTTCAGGACTCCTTCAAAACCCTCCACAACATCATTGCAGAAGACTTAGCCTACATGCAGTGTATAAAGTCATGGTCATGGAGTATAGCTACTAAACTACTACAAAGGAAAATTGGAGATTATGGAACTCTTATTTTCACCCCAAAAATTGCAGTTTCGCTGTGTTACGACACCAGGCCGGCTAAAGTACAGTACATGTACATTGTACATAAAGACGTGCCGACGGCCTACCAAGTACTATGCCTACGGGGGGGCCTAACCGCTAAAGTATCAACGCGGGTTTTGACGTTGGTTACCTGCAGTTTTCCACACACTGAATGCGTTACCAAAGTTAGATTGATTTCATCTCGTTCATATAGTATCTTACATTAATGATTGAATAGGCCCTACTTGTATTTCAAGCTTCCGTGTTTCTCTCAATCGTGCGCTGCAATAGCCCCGATATCACCCGTTCACATCACGCGGCTGACAGTGCAATGACAGTACAAGCTGGATTGCTTCGCGCGGCGGACCTGTACGTGTACGTGTATAAAACAGGTAGACTGACAAGGGACCAGTTCTGTAGCCATGGAAGCGCATATCGCATGCAGATAGACGTTGAACCAGATGCACTCAGAAAATCGGAACGCCAACTGCACGATAAGAATTGTCTTGACAAATATGAACATTACTCATATGGGATTTTGATTGCCCAGGCGCGGCATGCAGGGTCCACTATTGTAGACCATGGGACCATAGACCATATTGCCCGGGCAGGTTACTATTTCGCCCGGGGAGTGGCGTAAATTTGTGTTTCAGAATGCGGGATGACTTCTTGGGGGGGGGGGTTGACTCAGATAGACTGTTCCTACATTTTTGCTCGCCGTTGTGTCGAAAATGCAAAGTTACTCATGAAGTGCGCTCTCACTCCTGCATTTAGCAAAGGCAGAGATGTTCTCCTTATAAATAATCTTTTCCCAGCAGATTAAGTTAACAGGAATGTCAATATAACTGACTGAAAATTACCCTTATGAATCTATCAAACATATTACCCATAAAACCTGAAGAACAGCGCATTAGTTCTCTACTCTGATCGGGCGCGGGCTCAAGAGTGTTGCCATTCCCCTGAAAAGTTACAGACTTTTTTTACAGACTGCGAGAAGAGCTTTTTCCTTGTACATGTATATTATTCTCAATTTTTTAAAAAAGAATAATTTTTCTCCCTCCCCAACCCCAATCTGTGGCTCCCCCAGTCTCCGGGGAGACTAATCAGCTCCGGGCGAAATACTAATCCGCCCTCGGGCGAAATAGCAGGCCCAATTCGTTTTCCAGTCATGTCCTATATAGCCTTCCGTAGAAATGGCCAAAGGTGTCTAAGGGTGCAGACCACTAATTCAAGTGAGGATTTCTGACCAGCTCATTAGCATTAAAAGTGCCCCCTTCCACAGTATCTTTTGAAAAAAGAGATTGTTTGGCCCCAAAATGGTGAGATTGTGTAAATCGTCGCCAGGATCAACTCCCTGGGTCTTTGAGCTTTCATATGAGGGCAGAAGGGCTGAAAACTACGGTTGAAAAATGGTCCTAAGTGCCCCAGAAAGTTGAGGGTTGCCACTTGAAAAATGGCTGCAATCAGACTTCGGAAAAATCACTTTTTGGGGGTGATTTTGTTTTGTGGGAATAATTAAAAATGTAATTGGTTAACCCACACAAAATTGAAAAGAAATTGAAAGATAAGTGACCAGACAAGAATTTCATTTGTGTTTCAGAAATCTCAGGGATGTTGGCGTGCGTGCTATTGGGCCCTGAACGGTGCTGATTTTACATTGTTTTCAATGGGGCTTGAATTAGTGGACTGGACCCCTAAAGGCACATTTTAACTGCGAAAGTTTTTTTGAGTCAAAAGTATTTCTAAACTGTGTGGGGGCGTAAAGCGCGCCCCCACTGAGCTCCATTACAATAGTATCAACCGTACTTTTAGCATCCAGGGCCGGGGCGAATAATTACGTCGGCATTTTGTAGCATTTTTTTTTCTTTTCTTATACAATTTCAAGAAATTACATCGGATATTTAGAATTTCTAGCATCAAAACTGAATAAAATAGTTCAGGTCTAATGAAATGGTCATAACTCTCGGAGATTAGAGAGAAGACATTAGAAAGAAGTCATTCCTGGCCGGATTAATGTAAGGTGACACAGTGCAATTTTCCCACATCTCATTTTCTCGGCGTATGGCACCTTAAGAGGAGAAGATATCAGATTGAGTCCGCCAAGAAAATGAAATTTGCGACACCCACATATTTATTATTCCTTCGGCAAAACATCAGTTTAAGTAATGAGATGAATGCTGCATTTGAGGTTGGGGTAAAAAAGTTATGCCGAATAAAGTGAAGTCATTCCTGGCCAGATTAATGTAAGGTGACACAGTGCAATTTTCCCACATCTCGTTTTCTCGGCGTATGGCACCTTAAGAGGAGAAGACTGGAAAAAATTCTAGATAGGCCTACAGATGCTAGCGATCTCAGAATCGAGGTGGTACTGTTCTCTCTTAGTAGTACGGAGCCGATAAAGTGATAGCGTACGCGAGTAGGTCTCGGACGAAAAGCGAAAGAAACTACTGTGCCGACTCGTAACTAAATGTTTACTGCCTCTTGTTGTTTTTTGATGGACAGAAGCTTATAACCCGCACTGACCATGGTGTTCAAGGAACCGGTCAGGCAAGTGGCATATAAGTTTTGGTGGACTATGACTTCCAACTTGAGTTGAACATAGACCAGGGCGCGGGCACAACAAAGACGCCATGTTCAGAATTCTGTGCAGGCAATGCGAACGCATTCCCAGCGAAAGCACGACTCAAGACCCACAGAAGAGTTGCTCCTCAACAGAAACACTGTCAGCATTCGAGACTGGAACTAGACTGTGTCTCACCACATTCTCCACACGTGTTGGGTTATCTTTCAACGACTCAACCTCAGGATCAACAGTGGTGCTGAACAGGTCCAGAATCTCATCCAGTCTGCATTGGCTGGTTTGCCTGGTGTGCTTAAAACATCACATTCTTACTGATGAACATCGAGACAACCTGGTACGTCAACAGCGTTCAGAGAAAAATCCCACGCTCAACGAAGCGAAATGCCAATTCAACACAGTTAGTGTTGAATTCTTTAGTCACATCTTCTCTACTGAGGGGTGTTGCACCAATTTCCTAGCCGAAAGTGAAAGCACTATCTGAAGTTGTACTCGACCAACAAAGAAGAGCTTCGGAGTTTTTGGACTGGCCACGCACTTGGGCTGGATTCATACCGTTTTAAGCTGGCCACATCTCCGAACCACTTAACGCACTAACCAAGGAATCAGCGTTATGGACATGGAGCAATCAACAAGAGGCCATGGACAAAATCAACAGTCTATCACTGACAACTGCAAAATCGCATACTTCAATCCGGCCCACCGTACAGTAAATGTTGTTGAGGCAAACACCGTTGGACTGTGTGCGGTTCTTGTTGGACATGACGTACGCGTGTTGCCAGCTGTTCACTAATGCAGTTGACCAACGCTACTCACAGACATAGAGAAAAGCCCTTGCAGTTACGTGGGGGTGTGCTCCGTTTCCATCTGTACTTGTTGGGCAGCACTGTGCTGTAACCACCTATCACAAGTCTCATCTTCCAATGTTCAACTACAACTACTCTAATCCGCCTGCTAGAATTGAGAGATGGCTGTTGAAGCTGCAGCTATACAGCTTCAAAGTTCACTAGGCCTACAAGCAAGGAAAGTCCCATCCTGCCGACTATCTCTCACGACACCCGTGCTCGTCAGCCAGAGCCAATGCTGAAGAGCACATCAACTTCATCATCCACAATTTTGTTCCGAAATCCCTAACCCTCCTGAAAGCCATAACACAACAAATAATGACCAACTTCTTCAGCATGCCATTAATGCCACAAAAACTAACATTTGGAATCAATCTGTCTATAGCATGTTCCATGAGTTCCTTGAACTCAGTGTAAATAACACTGACGACCTTCTACTTTGTGATCGCATTTTCATCCTCATTCGCTCCAAAAAAAGAGTAATTTGACATTGCTCTTGAAGGCTATTAATAAAGGCATGGTAAAACTCAAACAACTTCCAGAGAGAAAGTCTGGATCCTTGGACGAGACACGCTCGTTGAAAACAATGTATTTGAATGTCTGCCCTATCAAGCATCAACAGTGGAAACAGACAAGCGAACCTCTTCACATGTCACAACTACCAGATGCTCCCTGGTCACATCTCATCATTTACTTCAAAGAACTGCCAACAGGTGACTACTTAATGGTTGTAGTTCATAACTAAAGTCGGTATCCTGAGACAGAAATCACAAGCTCCACATCAGCGAAGTCTGTTATCCCTAAACTTGACAGAATCTTCACAATTTTGGCAGTCCTTAAGTCGTTCGTTCAGACAACAGCCCTCCATTTCAGAGCGCAGAATTTGCAGCATCAATGCCAAGTACATTAGTTTCAAACACCACAAAATCACTCCCATCTGGCCGCAAGCTGATGGCTAGGTTGCAAGGATGATGCGAAACTTCTAAGTGTGTCGCACTGCCAAAGAAAAAGGCAGTTCATTGAGACAAGCAATGTATGCATGTCTATGAAACTACCATACCACTCCACACAGCATAACTGGAGTCCCACCAGCATCACTACTCTTCACACACTCCTTTCCGCTGCAAGCTACCAGAAAATCCTTCAAACTGGAGCAACCCAGACATCAAAGCCAAACGATGCAGCGAGTAAGGAACGCATGAAACAACATGATGACTGAAAGAATGCCATGAGCAAACACGAATTTAAATATGGCGATCGCGTACTCCATGACACCATACGAACTCAAACCACTGACAAAATGCCCAGGGATTCATGCTCGCAGCCACCCGTAATGACAATAGCACCATCACCTGAAACACATCCTTCTTCAAACGCTTGAAGCCCAAGAATGCACCGTCAATCAACCAGACAATCAACCATAAGCCGTATGACTCCGATGAGATCAGTATCAAACCTGATACACACTAGATACATGTAGCTCGACCTGTAAGGTGCAGTACCCCCACGAAATCATAGCATGCCTGAGCGCCGGAAGCATTTCATTGGAGCTGAAGAATGGTCAAGATCCGGAGAGAGAGTGAAATGCTAGTAAGCGCTGCTCTCCAATGTTCAGTTAATCTTCAATAAAAAAAATGCGTTCAGTATTGAAAAAGGTACATGTACATGTAGTTATTGTTCACATGTCTGTTCAGTTCAAACAACAGTTTTGGAGCATTTTACATTGCCTCCAACTAAGCACAACAATGTTGTGATTTCTAATATTGCGACAAATTTGAACAGTATAATGTTGCTTAAAAACATTCAGACTGGATGATTTTCAGTGGAATTCTTCCACTGACTTATTTGAACTGCTGATATATGTTTGAACACTTGGACTTTCGGCCATTATGAACCCTTGGACATTGAAGGAAAACACAGGTTTCTGAAACTTATTTTGCATTCTATTTTTAATACTTTATATCAATCACAAGCTGCAGTACTGTCAGTCTTGCAAGAGGCTTTATATAGGATAGGAGGAATGCCATGTTTTCAGCTCTATTTATAGTGATTTTATATCGCACCTTTTTTACATGTAATCCAGCAATTAGTGTGTCTATAACCTTTGACTTTGGTTCAGGAAAAGCACAATATAGGGTACAGGCCACTAATTCAAGCCCCATTGAAAACATCCGTGAGATTTCCGAAACACAAATTAAATTATTGTCTGGTCGCTAATCTTTCAATATCTTTTCAATTTTTTGTGGTGTAAACCACATCACATTTTTAATTATTCCCACAAAACAAAATCACCCCTGAAAAGTTATTTTTCCAATGTCTGATTGCAGCCTTTTTTCAAGTGGCAACCCTCAACTTTCTCGGGCAACTTTCTCGGGAACCATTTTTCAACCGTATTTTTTTTCGCCATTCTGCTATCGTATGAAAGCTCAAAGACCCAGGGAGTTGATCCTGGCAACGATTTACACAATGTCAACATCTGGGGGGGGCAAACAATCTTCTTTTTCAAAAGATACTGCGGGGGGGGGCACTTTTAATGCCAATGAGCTGGCCAGAAATTCTCATTTCAATTAGTGGACTGCACCCATATACGAGGCATACGTTCCATAGATGCAGTCTCTTTTGCGTTTACTTTGTTATCCGTCCAGCAAATATAAGACATTATAAGTAACACCTCATGCTACCTGTGCATTGGTTTGTAAATGCACCCATTGACAAATAACTGTCATTATTTCACTTTTATGATGTCATTCTATGATGAACAATCTTGGGATGTCGTCATCCACCTTTAACGACGTTGTCATTATCTCAGAATGTCGAAATCTTGCCTTTATGATGTCTTCATCCCAAGAAAAATAATCAGGATAATCAGAATAATAACGTATAGGATGACACTTCCAAAACTCTGTAGATGAAGAGCCCCCACCCGAACAACATTTTTCCGGACCCCAACAAAGATCCTGGATCTGCCCTGCACGATGGGGTAATCAATTAACTTTCCATCCCACATTGCATCGTTCTACTTTAGTATCTCAGGTAAAGATGTGAATAGGGCTTCTTTCGAATTTGTGTCTCCCAACCTGTGGTCAGCATGATTTGCAAAATTTTGAGAGAGGGCTGGAATTGAAAGTTTCGATTAAATAAACTATGTTATTTTTTTAATTGACAATGATAAATAGCCATTCAGAAATTTCATTACGTCAAAAAGTTTTCTTAAACAAACGAAACCCTGTAGTGAATTGAAACGAGTAGATATAACTAAAACAAATTTCTTCAATATGAAAATAATATGTAAATTAAATTGAGATTATAATACAGTATTTACTGAGTAAAAGAAAGGAATTCGGAAGAGACTTCTCAAATTAAGGAACTCAATTAACTCAATGATTCGAACTGAATTAAACTCAGGTTTGATCCACACTATCAGTGACTCAATAATTCCAAAGCAGGTAAATTTGGGTAATCGATTAACATACAGTATATAAAAAGGCGTCGTAGATAGTTACACTTTTGAGTCGCTCTTGTCAAATCAATAATTACAAATCATTGCAAATAAATTGATGTAACAAAATACAAATCAAAAACTCAATCTTATGAAGCCAAGAAAAGCAAAAGAACATGCCTATGACATGCACCATTGTTGTTAAATCAAAATTAATTGAAATCAACTTATGCCAAAAGACATTTGCAATATCAAACCAAACACGATGGATTTGCTGTCAGTGCAAATGTCCTCTCAAGCATGCACGGGTTAGGGCCGCAGTACGGGCTGTCCTCCCTAGCTATGGCTGGGACTTGTGCATGACAGCGACCAATGTGATTACATCCAAGGAATGAAGCAAGAGGTAGGTTTCCACCAAGGGGAATATGGGTGGCCATCGGGGCAAACAAGACAACACGAAAAATAAAAACAAAATGAGATTTTAAATATTAACAAAATAAACTAAAGAAATATTTTGAAAATAAACCCAAAAAGAAAGAACTAAAATTAAGAACAATGAATAAAAATAGATAAAAAATAATTATAAAGAAACAACAAAAAACCAAATCAAATTATAAAAATTAGTAAATAAAAAAAACAAACAAAAATAACTTTTAATAGAAAACGAATAAGAATAAAACAGAAAAAATCAGAATCAGCCAGAAAATATAAATATTCAAACAAAAGATTAATGAAAGAGTAAAAAGAGAGGAAAAAACTGATAATGAAAACAAAAGAGAAATCTATTACAAAAATGACAAAACAAACTACTATTATTGTTTGAAAAGAAGTAAAAAAGAAAATCTCGAAAACAAAATTGAAAGTGGCAAAACAAAAATGTAACCCTCAAAACAAAAATGTAACTAGCAAAACAAACTGTAACTCGCAAGATAAAATTCTCGCCAAACAAAATTCTCGTAAAAAGACTGACCAACTCTTAACGTTGGGGGCATGCGAAGCTCTGCCCTGTGCGCTTGTTCGCTAGTCTCCGCTAACAGTAGGGGAAGCGAATGCACCAAGAAAATAGAGCCGCCCCACCCCCAATGAAGGCTCGCAGCAGCTTTCCTGACCAAAAAATGATCATAAAGCAGCCTCAGTCCCCGTTCAGACCAGGTGCTGCACGCGCTGCAGTGCCTCCTCCAGTCACGGCAAGGACCAGTGCTGATGATAAAGCTCAGCGCGGTTTATAATATAATGCTGACTATGGTGATTCCCTGCTCGCGGAACAGGGTCTGCAGCCGCTCAGCCAGGCTTGTGTTTCTGCCTAAGATCCTTATTAAAGTCTCGCGGATTTGGCGGATCTGTGTCTGGATTTATAGGTTAAGGGAGTCGGTGCTGTTTTGGGTTGCTGCGAGCTGCTCTTCGGCCTTTTGCATTTCACGCTCAATTAGGTCTGCTCGCTCGGCCGTTGTGTGGCGCCCGAGCCCTTCACGATAGCCCTCGAGCAACTGCTGGAATGCAACCAGTCTGCTCTCTTGCGCCGCTTTTGTACCACGCAAGGTTTTCAGGGTTATCTCGAGTCCTTGAAGCTCTATCAGTGCCACTAGGTGGGTCAGCGGGGTCTCTATGGTCGTTGTTCCAACATTGACCGTTGATATGCTGTTAATAAGATCATTGACGTACCTATCCATGTCGTCAGTGCCTGCCTCGGCGGCCGCGTCGGCCTTTTCTACAATCTCTCTAATCTGTTTACCATCCCCAGTCACCTCCAGCATTACTCCAAAGGCTCGGGACAAGCCCATCCCATATCTCTCGATTGACGAACCGCTCAGAACCTTTGTTGCATCATTATTCCTCCATGTCAGGAGTTTCCAGCCACGACCCCATTTTACCCACAAAGCTCCAGACTTATCTACTTTAAAATTGAGATCAGACGGCCGCGAGTATTTTGACCGCGCCGCTTTAAATCGCGCCACGACATGGTCGCAAAAATCGCTGGATCCGAGTTCATCAAGCCCATCGGGCATTTTGCGCCACTCGCCCAGGAGGGCATGGTTGACGGGGCTTCAGACGTATTGTCTACGTCGTCCATAAACGAAGTCTTTTCTTTGGCGTCCTCGTAGTCCTCGGGCCGGGACGGACCCATGTCGTCCATTTCGAAACCGCCTTCATCCATGTAGTATTTGACGCAGTGTACCAACCTTCAATACGCCATGGCCTTGTCAAAGTACGGACGCAAACTGAATCCTTACCAACACCTGCGAGAGCCACTTGCGGACAGGCATCTGACAGAGCTTGGTTGTAACCATCAACCCGTCTACAATAGACCAAAACCAGCAGCTCTTGGTCCGCTTTCCCAACCTTGTTGCTCAGGAAGTGATTGTTCCTGGGACAGCCCGGCTCGCATTCACCGTCTCTCTGACTTCAACAGACGCCGTCCAAAATCTCGGAAGGGCGATCGTAAAAAAGACGACAATCTAAATCTGGTATGAGGTCAAGTCTGTAGATGATAGCGATGTTTGTAACTGCTATTCCGACCTATGGAAAACAAAGCGAGAGCACCAGTCCAAGGGCTATTAGGGCATTGGTAAGGTATCAGCCAACATGCTGAAACTGAGGGTGAGCGCCGGAAACGGCAACGCTAACCAGGCGCAAGACAAGGCCATCGCGGATGCCTATGGCAACCGATTTATTGTCCCGCTAGACTTTGAACTACTCAAGGCCCATATGCCATTCTTTCAGTCTGCCCTTGGTGACCGATTGGAGTACGAAGTTAATACCTTTAACGACTACAGCCGCGTTGTAAAGGCGGCCGGTGATGCCAATGCAGCGACAACATCTCTCTCGAGTTTGACACGGTAACTGAGCCGAACCTGGCTCGCATGATTCGCAATCAGTACACTGGCCGGCTTGCCATCCTTTACGACTGCATATTGCGCGAACAAAAGGTTCCCCTGAATAAAAGCGATACCCTGTGGAATATCAACCTGAGCGTCCTGCCAGTAGCTTGAAGGGAATCGTCAATATTGCAAGTTCGATTTTGATGCTCAAATTTTCTTAATAAATCTTGACGCCAAATTTTTTGTTCACCTTCCCACCTTCTACTGTAGTGTGTTACAAGCCTGGAAGTTATCGAGAGCCCAAATTGTCATACCGCCCGATTCTCTTCATTTCATTTTGAATTTACTGTTAATTTCTACTGGTATGGTTTGCTGGTATGGATGAACATCTCCTTTGCCCTCGTCTTCGGATGTGTGGTGTTCGTACAGTCGGAGACCCACTGGACTTCTTTTCCGGAAAATGGAAAACAACGGAGGATATCCAAGCTGCAAACCCAGTGCAAATGTCCTCAAACAGGCTTCTTCATGCTGAAATCTCTGAAATGACGATCTCCTCTTTCATGTCTTCCCGCAGTTTTTAACCGTTTTGGATACCATCTCTCAACAAGTAATCTTCAGAGCATCCCAGCCCTGAGAGAACTTCCCCTCATTGTTCACTTCCCCCAGACATCGATGCCACAGGTGCATCTTCCAAGGCTATTTATAAAACCCTCAACGCAGAACTCAACCAGCTGGAGATTCCTCTTCAGACTTACTGGCATGAACAGAATGTAATCCCAGAGAACCGGAAAATCGAATGGCAAGCAATACGTCGTCTACCTTCCTCAAAGAAAGAGGGTGATGTCCAATTTCGCCTATTACATAACTTTCTGCCCAGTCTACCTGTCCAGCAGCACACAAACCCAGACATATCTCCACTGTGCTCTTTGTGTGGAGAAAGAGGAACAATTATTCACTTGTTCATCATGTGTCGCACCATCCAGTCGGCATTGAATCTTCTGAATTGTCTCTTGAGTCGTCTTTTCCCGAGTGTTGTTCAAGATTTTGACCTGTACTGTCATTTTTGTCAAAGATGTCTCTTTTGTTTTCATTTTCTTCCCTTTTAAAAATTTATATTTATATTTTAATTATTTGTATTTTGTGGTAAAGTAAAGCTTCGGTTAATTATCAGGATTTTGTTGATCACCATAGATTAAATGTGCCAAGACTTACTTTAATCCGTTGCTGTGTTTAACCCCTCATGCATATTTAGAGTTATTTTCATTGCGTGGACTCTTCCATACAGATACATGTACATAAACAGTGCCGTCTACTTCGAACATAGCATAAAAGAATGAATCGTGGCTTAAATGAAGAGTTCAAAGGTTTCATTTCAGCAGACGTTTGTTTCCGTATATTTTGTAACGAATGTATACAATGAACATACAACACTTCATAATAGTGATAAGTAAACATAATCGTTATTCACACACATAACGAGGTGAAGGGAGTAGACTGGACTTGTTCCGTAATAAAGGCCTCCTCTTGGTCAAAGTAATACAAACCGATTTCTTCAAAGCATTGAAAAAATACTGGTTGAATTAAATTACCCATGTTTAGAATAAAATCGTTGAGTCTTTAAATGTTCTGGGATGTTGAGGGTAAGGTATCTTTTTCATCATACCACGAGTACCCTATTGAAAAGTGGTATCTTCCATGGACTTAAAATTATCCGAAATAATGAATTCAATGAGAAGAAATACTCTATACTGACAGCGAGCAATTTGGATTTGCTGCGCACCGGGTGGCAATCGTGCACAACTGTGTGTGACGGCCAACCAGTGATCACAAAGCACAATGAATTAATAAGTATCTAGAAAGGCGGTTGATATGGACAGTATCATCGCGTACGCTGTATTCAGTTGTAGGTGCTGTGTATCCGAAGGTATCATCTCATCATGACACTAGTATATTCGTCGCGATCATCTAGTAGCCCAGCTTGCAGCATGGATGAAGAACATCCTAAGTTTGTGGACAGAGGAACCCAAGTCAGTTTGTTGCTTAACAGACAAGAGTCGCTTCGAGGACGCTTCGTACCGCCTCTGAGGTGAGCATTAAATCCCATTAATTGCCGTAATATCGAGAGGACAGAGACGCCTCTAATTTATGCACGTTAGCCCTAGTCCAATAGATCATGTATCTTTTAAGTTTGAAAACTAGTTCACTGACCACTCCTAGTGATACCCTTCTTTCCTGTTTTTCTGGAGACAGGCTTTTAATTTTCCTCAGCAGGGCACACTGAAACGTCTTCATTTTGCTTCTTGCTGCACATGATAGAGGTAATGATTCATGAAGGAGCAAAGTGTCTGCCGCTTTTTCTGTTGTTAGTGAATTGTATCATCAGACTTCATATATGGTTAGAGCCCAGAAATTAACGTTTGATCCATGAGAAATCGTCGAGGTGATACATACTTGTGGATTTTCACGTTTTTTCATTTAGTTTTATATTTCGGTGTTGAATTTCGAAACAACTTGGGGTTGTTTTGGTTAATTTGTTATTTTTTTTTCAGCTTAATTTCCATACATTACCCAGAAAGAAAAGCATAACAAAGTAGTCCCCTATATGTAATGTTGTCTGGCATAGAATAAGACTGCTACACCGCGGCGCACGGGATACGCTAGCGCTGCTCGGAAAAGCTGTTGTTAAATTACAATTGTTCTGCGTCTTTATTTCATTTCTCGTGCTGCAAGTAGAGTACGTTTTATTAATAATGTATGTGTGTGCTTAATATGCTTTTGAAATAAAAAAAGAAACTTACAACACAGAGATACAACCACCCAGGTTTTCAGGATCGCATGTGTATTCCGTATTCACATCATTTCTAATGGTCCATAGACCTACATGTACATTTTTTTTATGAGAAACCTGATTTTTTGCTGATTAACTACCTTACACGCGGGTTGATTAAAGCACGTGTCGGAAGCCCTGCTTATTACCATGTTTTGTACCTATAACGATGTTAACATCTGTGGAGTAATACAATAGGCTTGATTAGGCTCAATCCCTGCGCTGCGTGTACATTTGCCTGTGAATCACCAGCGCAATTAAACGGTGTGTTCGAAATAAAATGACAAAAACAAGTCATGTACATGTACACTATAAAACTACAAGCCAGACATAACAGAAAATGGAAAGGAAATCATTATTTCTTACAGATGCCATTTATGTGGGCCTGTATCGTGCTCGAAATGTGAGGTAAATATGGCTACCCTGCGTATATATACCGGGAGCGATTAATAGCATGCAAAAATACCTGGAAACTCAACCAGGATCTATCTTGATGACATACGGCAATCAGG
Organism: Acanthaster planci; assembly: GCF_054643075.1. Taxonomy (NCBI): domain Eukaryota; kingdom Metazoa; phylum Echinodermata; class Asteroidea; order Valvatida; family Acanthasteridae; genus Acanthaster; species Acanthaster planci. The sequence continues at coordinate 3,993,536 of NC_141796.1, forward strand.
ATTGACAGCCAATGAGCAAACTAGGCACTGCTGCAGTTACATGTAGCTTCATAACGACCTAACAACAGCGCTAATAAAAGTGTCACCATGAGTTACATCATGGTGACTGAAGGCTACTTCGTCGCCTGCATTAAATGAACCTTTTCGGGGCACTGTCCTCAGTGTGAATGCCATTTTGGTTGCAGTTTGCTAAACGCTACCACTCCTCGAATACGCTTTTATTGTTGTCGATATTATAATAACTAAATATCTTCTTGAATGATTTGCAAATAGTATATACCTCATAGCCAACCTCTCATGTAAACAATTTGTCATCTTTTGATATACTTCTAAACATTTATAAAGGGAGTGTCATTCAAAGGTTGCTGATGTATATTGAATAAGACAAGATGGATGGAATCGCAAAGGTCATCAAGGTATAGAAGGCTTAGTGAAGATTCCCGAAGTCACCGTCATACAAAGCAGACATGCTGGCCTCTTTCATTTATCATTAGACAAAGCGTTCAGGCCAGGTGTCAATTCCACTTATCACTTTAGTCCCTCTATCGCCTCTCTTTGCAAATAAACGATGCATTAGACGACATTCAATACGAAGTATTAATACAACAATGACAACCAGTTAAGCGATCGCACTGATTATGAGGCAATTTGTAATGACAGTTATATCTTACTCCCTAAATTTAGGATTTTAACAGAAATCCAATACGTAGGGGGGCATTTCAGAGGTTTGGAAAAGAAACGCTGCTGGAAAAAAATATGGTGTACTAAATGGAAATGTTTTGACGAATAAAAATGTATCACTAACTTCTTACTAAGCTTTAAAACATCAATTATTTCCGACCAGGAATACTTCAATACTCAGTATCTGCTGTGAAGGAAAATGCTTGTAAGCACAGAATGCTAATATCAAAAACAGGAATTGCTGGGATTACCTCGCTTATTATTTAATGACGAAACCCTGGCATTGTTACAGAAGATGAAACAATGATAATCGAACATCATGGTCTGATATTGCAAATTAAAACTCCATAGAATATCTCTGTGGATCACAGTTTAGTGTGAGATTTTACTGCGTATACGTATAAAATCTTCAATTAAAAACGTGACACCTTTTAATACATTACATTTTGATCACGTTTTCTTGGCAGCGTGTAAATCGGCTTGCAGAAAACCAAATATTACACTGTAAGTGATCACAATTTTTGCGAAGTTTCATTTCGTAAATATTCCAGTTTGTTGGGAGCTATAACTGCATCCTTGTCTTCCATCAACCTTTTTGAAATAACCTACTTTTAAGCGGTGACAACGTACGAGTGGCTGACTTCAGCACAACTCGATTTTGGATGCCAAAACATTGTACACTTTTGAAGAGTTTTGAAACAGTTTTTTACTTGACAATGGATCTACGACAACAGGTCTTGATAAGAATTATAGGGACCTATGATTGCCGTACATAATTGCTGAAAGGTAAGGCCAAAATGCAGGCACTGCCAATACATCATACATCTTTTGCCAAGGTTTGGTTTTCCCTTTATAGAGTCAGCTTACAGTAATCTGATATTATTTACGAATGGGGAAATGAGTTCTCGCTTGTTTCTACAAAATTTCTATTGATAGTTCCATTTCATATTTTTTTGTGAATTATATAGGCTATTTCGTGCATTGTACCGCAGCAGTGTCATAGATAGGACAAGTGACAATGACAACATGATCCCTGTCGACTATTTAGCATCCTTCTGGATTCATTGAAGCTCAGCTATCGCATGCCGGAGGTCGTGATTGCTGCCTGTAATCCCAGCAGAGACTTGATAGGAACGCTCACAATTCTAGACAAAGGTCAGATAGTCCAGTGCTTAACTACCTGCCGGAGCTGGCTTGAGGCAATGGACGGCTTAATTTACCGAGTTCGCCGAGTATCTCAACTTGCCAACTGCCTTGGTACTACCACCACTTCTATGGCCACTGTCTCTCAGAACTGTGTTATTAGTTTGGGGACGCGTCTTCTTTCCTCATAACGATTCTTCCTTCCTTACTTTATTATTCATTTCTTCTTTACCCTGGGGAGACTTGTCAGTGTCAAAGCACTGTTTTCCATAGGTGCTCAGCAATAACAATCATTAAAAATTCATTAATATTAGTTACAAAATACTCGCCCAAAAAATTGAAAGTCCAATAATACACGTTAATTGTACATGCAGTATTTGATTCTATCACGAACCAGCGTAGGGCTTGCTTTGTTTTAAAAATGTACACTAATCTTGTTTATCTATCCCGGTTGTTTTCAGCTCTCATCAAATTGTTCTCATGTGAAATTTGAAGTTCAGTTTTTGCTCAGTTCCTGACCAAAATGTTTGCTTATTTACCATTAATTTGGGTCGCAAACATCAACTGTCGCCTTGCCATCTTAAGGTACTCCAACTCTAGTCTAGTAAAGGAAACTGGAGTAAATGAAAGTGAGGGGTATTAGCTGGAAAACCATTGTCGCTTCATTGTTGCGAAAAGTGGGAACAATTGACTTTGAACGGCACACTAGGCCTACACGTAATGATAATCATTGCTGGAGCGTTGCAGCGAATGCAATGCCCTCATAGCTGTGTCAGCAGATACTGAAGTTTGTTCAGCGGTATCATATTAACTTCCGTCACCTCCTCGACCATTCTGTGCCTTTTGACTTATCAGATTCAGTGCTTTCTGAGTGAAACGACCCTCTGCCCCCGTAACAGGCACGATTACCTGTAATACATAAGTGTTACATTCAGAGAATTTGCCATTTAAACATGCTACTTATAAGTCGCTTTCCGATGCTAATTAATTATTTTGTAGGAATGTAAGATAACATTCCGTCTGCTTTGTGCCCCTTTGAGCTAAGGTCATCAGGTCATCTGAGTTTCATTTTTTTAAATACTCATTGCATTCATCATGATTTAGTTGAGGCTACTCGTATGTACTTACAAAAAAAAACTGAAACAAAAACACGGAAAAGGGGCAAGTACAGACTGTCAGTAAACGTCCAACCTGCCATCAACGACCTGACATCTCGCCCTTTTTGCTGTGTATGATTTACGTTGGATCAGTCGTACTGTCGGGTTAGCGGACTGTGAGATTGTCATCTGCGGTTTCGATCATAACTGCATGCTCTCAGCTGAGATCACTCAGCAATAAGTTTGATCCCTTCCGCTTTTGAGGTAGACAAAGTATAAATCTGTCGCATCTATATGTGGCGAACGATGCGTTCCCGATCACCGAACTAATTTCCGTATCACTGTAATCCTAAACACTTAACCTTTAGGTCCGTAATGCGTTGTGAGCCGAGTAGCACCTTGGGAACTTTTACAGTTGACTGCGTTCCTCATTTTATCCATACTCCATTTCGATATGCTGCCCGAATTCAATAGACATGATAGGTCACTGACGTTTTCGCCCCGTGGTTGCTTAGCAACACTTGCCTGCAATCCGCAAAAGGGGATGCTTCATGAAATAAAGCACGCATGAAATTTCAAGGAAATGACCGATGAGTGGTGAATTTATGGCTGATGGACGTGGAAATCGTATACCTGATGGGTATTTTTACTAATCGATTATAGACAGCTGTCGGAACTTCACTTGTACACAAATAAGTCCACTATCTTGCAAAATTTAAACATCGTGCGATGTCTCTGCTTTTGTATTATTTTTCATCAATAATGTAGATTAGATGTATTTTTCACATGCTATAAAAAGACCTAGAACATCTAGATATTCACATAACATCTGTTTCATGTGTCTATCTTGCTTTTGGATTAACAACGACGTGTTGCAACACGTATGCCTTGGCGACATGCAAGTGAATGCCAATTGTGAAATCATGCATGGTAGGCAGTATATTCTACAAAGATAATAACAAGATATTCGTACACGAGAGCCACCTGTATATACTAGTGCCAGAAGACAAACTTATGACTGTACACTGGAAACAGTGGACGTTGTAGGTTCTGATCATGATGACAGTAGGTTCTGATCACGATGACAGTAGGTTCTGATCATGATGACAGTAGGTTCTGATCACGATGACAGTAGGTTCTGATCATGATGACAGTAGGTTCTGATCACGATGACAGAAGGTTCTGATCATGATGACAGTAGGTTCTGATCATGATGACAGTAGGTTCTGATCACGATGACAGTAGGTTCTGATCACGATGACAGTAGGTTCTGATCACGATGACAGTAGGTTCTGATCACGATGACAGTAGGTTCTGATCACGATGACAGTAGGTTCTGATCACGATGACAGTAGGTTCTGATCACGATGACAGTAGGTTCTGATCATGATGACAGTAGGTTCTGATCATGATGACAATTAGCTTTTGTCTTTATCATACTGTCAAGACAATATCTTGTCATGATATTGACAAAATTCCACTACTAATACATTGAGCTTTAAACTGTGGTGCCCATTGCCGCCTAGATTTAAACCAATTAACGATACATGAATAACCCCGACGACTTCGGTGGTCAACAAGTAAAAAGTTTGTCCTGGTACTTACCGGGACAAACTTTTTACCAGTCGAGGTCATCGAGTCAGAGAGAGGTCAACAGTTAGATCCCTATCGGAGCATTTCCCCCACAAACTCTCGGAAAGCACTGAAAGCTTATGTCTTTGACGAGAGAATTCTTGTCGTTTACGAACACTCGAACAAAACAAGATGCTTTGAGAGTCCCCGTGTGATGAAACCAAAGTGCGCATACAAAATTCAACTCCAACCAGCCAGTTCAATGGTGCTCTTTTCCTGTTTGAGAAAATTATGGGCTTATCTGGGGCGTTGACTGATCAGTTGCTGCAATGCATTCCGCATTGCATTACTTGCCGTCTCGGTTGTGTACTGTTGGATCCATTTGTCGTGGGCTTTCAGCTCGCCTCTCGGATTTTGTGTTCGGCCGGCCATACCAAGAACTACAAGTTCTTGTGTGCAACATGGATGTTGGACTACTGTCACTGTATTCGCAGAGAACGTGACTCCGCAAGTCGTTTGAAATTCCAATTATAAAAGGCAAATATTAAAACTGAAGGGTATTAGTGGCATACCCGGTGATGCCCCGTGCTGTGCATGCAGGTGGTTGCAACATTCCCAGAAAAATCACTGCGTGTCCCTGTTCCAGTTTGAAAACCGAAGAAAATTTAAAAATAAAACAAATATAAAGTTAAAGGGGACGTGCAAGGATTGTAAATGCAGTCCTTCTGACTACGTCTTTGTAACCTTTTAACTTTATTTTCTATTTTTGCATTGTCATCGTTTCTATCAACTTTTTTGTGCTTTGGGTTTATGGTTACAAATATATTTGCATATTTTCATAATTTGGTTGAAACCTTTATGCTGCAATTATTTTAGCACTAGGATACGCTAGAACTTGAGGTACAGGTATTTTGCTTTCTCTCTTGTTGTGACTTTATAGGTTTATTGCTTGTTTCAATATTATGACAATAATATCGGTTTCAAGTTGTCACAGAATTCTTAGAACTCAAAATGCCCGAATTGATTATTGTTTGACCGTGCAATCTACGTTAAAGGAAAATTAACATCTAAACACAAAACTAAACTTAATAAGCAATACTTAGAGCCATACATGATTTAAATTGGATTGTGTCGCAAGAACTTTGTCATTTACTGATAAATTATTTGCAATCAACATGTGTGTGCTAGGTGTAAATTCTCCAAACCATTTCCAAGTCATTCATTTAATAACAATCATTGAAAAGTAATAACAGAACACTTACGACTTTGAGCATACCCAGAACAAAAATGTCCTACTCTGAAGCTGTACCAATCGGACGTGGCGAATGACCAAGTGACTCAGTGTAGCCTTATACGATGTTTATTAAAGAGAGAAAACCTACCAGAACTGAAATATAATATGGAATTTGGGTCAACTGTCTAGAGTCACCTGGGTCAGGACTCAGGTCCATAGAGGGCCATAAAGAGGGTCAAAGGGAGAGTTTATACTCGCAAATCGCATGTTGGTCCATGCATTTCAGTGCAAAGGGTTCTGACACGTATTTAAATTGAGTTAAGTTGACAAAACGTTTTAAATGGAATTATTAAACAAATGCAAGTAGTCTAACTTTACAATAACCGTTTTAATTGTGGATAACAATGATGAATAAACAACCCTGATTCTGAGCTTCACTAATATGTTTTAAAGTAGATTCAATGAGTAAGTAAACACTGCAAATGCTCACGATTGCTAAGTCGTGGCCCTACGGTAATTTTCATCCCAATGCTGTATATTGGGCTACTAAAGTGGCTGTTTGGTAGCCTCTAATGTCCAATTACTGTTTTTAATCACAACAAATAGTATTGTAGAGCTTTCCATTGTTCAATTTACCCCACTGAGGCAGTCAAAGCCCTTTGAATTATGTGGTTCCGTACATTGATCTTAAAGTTTGGCCACCATTTTGAAAAATGGCTGCCACAGCTGTGAAGAGCAAAATCAGAGATGCCCCAATATCCAGATTTGTTTATATTGTTAGTCTATCTCCATGCCAGATTTGGTGCTTTTATCACAAAATGCACAATAGGTTCACTGTGCTGCCCCACTGCTATGCATGTTGGGGCCTAAAACAAGGATGGAGAGCCAAAGTGTGCTGTGTATAAACCAGATTGTAAAAACGGTGCAGTATGGGAAGTGTTTGCAGTGTTGGCTTCCTGTTGATTTTCTGTGATGGGTTGATCTTCAATGTATATACATGTATATAGGCCTATACATAGCCCTATCATAGGCGATGCGGTTTAGCATTCAGATGCTATGCAATGGGCCAATGGGCGTCGCAAATTTTTTTCCGGGGGCCAACCGCTTTTTTTCAGTTGAGGAATTTCCAGGGGATGAATAGGCCTACTTATCAGCTACAAACTGATAATTCATATAGTGGGAGGTGGTCAGTCAGATTTTTTTTTTTTTGGTCAAGTAATCTTCCATGTTTTCATCGCCTTCCATTTTCCCCGATCTCTTTCGTTTTCCCTTTTCTCTTTTTTAATTTAGAATTTTTCGGGCGGAAAGCCCTTAACCCCCCCCCTCCGCGACGCCCATGGAAGCGATGAGTTAAGTATTAAACCTAAACCAAACTGATTAAAAGAAGTAAACATGCAAGAAAGATACAAACAAAAAGACAGACACACAAATAAGAAAAATGTAAGCGTGACTATTTTATTGGCAGCTCAAGTTCAGGAACAACAAAGACTGGTGGTTTTCCAAATACCAAACCTAAGCTCTATATCCGTCAGCGCCGTGGGGCTTTCAAAGACTATACTCTCCGCCGGCTTGACTCATTTTGAGCTCAGTGGACCTACTGAAAAAATAGTGATGGCAAGTATAAGGGGCCATTTGAAATTTTCGATGTTTTTAATTTCGATTTTTTTCGAAATAGTGAGTGGGTGGGTCAAGGTAAATTTAAGAAAATAGAAATTCACTTTAAAAAAGACAGAAAGAAATTGGGTTGACTTGCGTGAACTGCGCGCGCCGTAAGTGCAGTCTTTTCCAACGTCGCGATGTGTCCTTCCCAGTATACATGTATGCACAATATACGGTGTAAAACTCCATTGGTGAAGGTGGGTTATCTGGGACCTGTTGGCTGCATCCAAATCTGTTGTACTATAGATTGGAAATACATGTACGTCGAGGAGCGCAGACAATCGTCTTTGCCGTAGCTGTGGTGGAAGCCCTTATTTTGAGCGTTATCCGAGCAATGCTAAAATGTACATAATGATAGGCCAAATCACGTAAAACCAAAGCACAAGCTACCGGGTACAGGTTCGTCACTACATGCATATGTACTGTACAGCATAGGCAACATGGCATAATCTGACGGCGAACACATAGGCCTACGTGTCATCTAAAATTGTGTAATTTTTTCATGAATATTTGTGCAGGTGGAGGTGCAGGGAATCAAATATGAAATGGCCGTTATGGGTGCTACTGTGCAAAACTCTGCTGGATTTCACGTAAACGTGAAGCAACCATATGCAAGTTGTGTGATGGAGTACATGTACATGGGGTGCCTGAGAAGTACATGTAATATATACGTGTACGGTACATATGCACTATAAACTGGTTCCCCGCTAGAAATAGCAGTGACCCCCTCCCCTGGGACAAAGTGTAGTCCTTTCTTAATATTTATGCAAATTTTATTCACATCAACTGAAAACGAGGCTGTCGGTGACTCGTGTGTCTCGGTGGCTGTAAACGGAGGTTGTTGAAGTTGCACGCATGCACCGTTTGTGTCAAAGACTACAAACGGCTGGTTGTTGCCACGGTACGATTGGGCCGTTTTCGGGGCGTGCCGGGGCGGGACGTTAGTAAAGACTTTTTTGTCATTCAGCCGGTTGCCTTTAATGACTCGGCTATTTCTTTTCCAAGCTCAGAATTCTATAGATGCTAATTCGAAAATTACAGACGTTATTTCATTATGCTGGGCGCGATCATTCATGGAGGAAGGAACAGACTGAATCAATTGAACTGCACAATAAACGGTGTACGGTGTAGTGCTAGTGATTGTGATTTTTTTTTATACAAACACCTTAAATGCCATAAGAAGTCGTTTCAAAGTCAAAATCTACCTTGAATAGTCGCCCCTCGTCTCGTTTGATCTGATCAATCCGCTTTTATCGCAGGATCTCGTTCTTTGGAAATCGATAAAAGCTAATTCCTGGTCTAATTTCTGATATTCGTTTGTGATTGTTACAATACGGCACTGATGCTTTGCTTTGTTCAGCAACTGCGCGGAGTCCCCTACAGCCTCGTTTTCAGTTCCGACACATAAAATTTGCATATATTAAGAACGGCCTATTCCAAACTCGAACAACCCGCAAACAAGAATCGATTAAAAAAATCGAAGTATTTTTGCGAATTAGTTGAGAAAATTAGATTGCTCTTCCTGTAGGCCCTATTTGTATTTTTTTCAGTTTGATGTACATGTATTTATGTCGAGGTCTCATTGCACGAGCTTTAAGCGTTACTGAAGTCCAATTTTCTGTTGGACCGTCGCCAGGTTCCCGGAGCAATGGCCAGTTGTCAAAGACGGTGCACTTCAGCTGATGCGCCGCTCGCGGAGGAATACAAAATATCACACGTCAATATTGCATGTTTTCATCTGGGATGTGATATCTGGGTGTGAAAATACTGTAAACGAGAGCGCTGTAACAAAACAGATGTACATAATTAATGGGAGAACAGCCACGGATGCGAAAAAAGAGCTTTATATATGAAAGAAGAACATATATCATCAGGGAGTGCTGTAACTGCTTTCCTTAGAGGCCCCCAATTAAAATTAATCAGTAAAAAATACAATTATTATAAAAACCATGATACTAAAAAGCACAGCAAAATAATTTACTTACAGTGAAGTTACATAGAATATAAATACGGGAAAGAGTAAAACTTGTAAATAATTTATGCAGTTCCCTTCAGCCAGAAGAGAGACGACCAGATGTGACAATCGTCAGGCCCTTCGATTTAGAGATGATTTCAAACCTATTGGTTTTACTAGTATCGTCCACATTGACTGCAGAGTCAGGCTGATTCGTGGCCTCACATCGGAGGGTATGGCTCGTAAATTACAGGGAGGTACCGCACCAGACGGCAATTAAAGATGGCTGCAAATTGAGTTCTGTGTATCAACCAGGACTGATCAGTCAATGTAATGAAAATTAAAAAACCTGGCTCGATTGCATGCTTGTACAAGAGGAATTTTGTTGTACAAACTCATCCTGGAATTCAATGAATTTGAGGTGTTGCAACGGCCAGCCCTAAATTGCAGAATTACGTTAAGTATCTCGCCGGAAATCAAGCCCTTCTCAAGATCTGCCGATCTTGAGAAGGTGATTTCTGGAATACTTGATGGGTACACTTGTTTGTGGATCAGTCGACTCACTCTTTTCTTTTTGAAAGATCAAGCTGCATTCTGGACAAGGGTTTATGGAGATATCCATGGTACAGTTACACCAAGAGGTGGGTCATATCCAGATCTAGCCGTGTTTCGACCATTTGGTTATGGCAAACTTCGAAGGATGAAATCCAATATGACACAGCTTCACACCGTCATTGCTGGGCTGGATGGGGCATGGGTTCACAAGATGCTCTAATACATGTACCATGTTGTAACACCGTGTACTGGACATACAAGTCTCATGATGTCGACCTCTATCAAATGGTAACATGATGAGCGAAGCACCAATAGTAGGCTATAGTATAGAATTCGGCATTGCAGTAATCTTGAAGTGCGACGACATTTAGATTTCTTTAACAGGAATGGAAGGAAACCACACCAAAAATGGCCGTCGCACGTCAAAATTGAGCAGGAGGGATCCGTAAAATGTTCCAAAGGTCTGCTGTAGCACCAAAGAATCGGCACAAAACACACAAATGGATAATTATCAACTGGTACAAAAAATATAACACAAGATGGCTAAAACCTGAAGCGATGATAAAAATGGATTGAAGTATGTAAAACGCAGAGGGCCAAGGTAAAACTAGGGGGCAGCTGGTCAACAGCACCCTCTCAGATATTTGTAATCCCAATTGGGGGTGGGTCAAAACAATTTCCAAAAAAAAATATCGAAATTTAAAGTGACATCGAGGATTTTGGATGGCCCTTATAAACATTTGAAGTTTTGAGTCCTGGGTAAATAATTCTTCAGACTGAACAATAGAGGGCTCATTTTCTAATCCCGTCGGCGTGGCGCCTATGGTGGCACACCACTCGCTGCGTGCGCTGCTTGCACGTGTACATTCATGGATACGCGCGCACTTAATATACTTTATATGTACTCGAGCGTTGCACGTTGGATTTCAAGCTGAACGAACATGTATCTTAGGCCTAATTCACACATTTTCAAGACGGTAAAGTGATATTAATATTAACCTCAAACAGAAGCGGAGAAATAGGCCTACACATGTATTCTTTAGACAATGCTGACCAACGTAGTGAGCAACTTTCACAGGGCAGAGCCCGCGGCACTACCTTAACGATCAGATAGCCAGGGCCTTCATGTACATTGTAATTGTTTTCAATAACGTTATATGTTGGTGGGCTGCACATCTACCAAGTCGAGGATGAGACAAATGGAAGATCTTGTTAATGACAGGTGAGTAAGAAGGAACAGTGAGTTAGGCCTAACGTTACGTGGAACAATTGCAGATTAGCCCAGGTGGACTCCCCGAAAGTACTACTCCTTGGGAAGACAATGTCCAACCATGGAGGAAGGACACAGAAGGAGTTGTATTTCAGGCACTTCAAAGCGTCCAATGATGGTCGCCGCCGAGTCTGATGAATATAGAAAACATTCCAAAAATGCCTTATTGCTGCCTGCATCTTAGCTGGACAAGTGGGGCCAGTAATACCCTGGCAACACTTGTAGTTTTTTGCTTGCAATTAAATACAAACTATCGATGTGACCAGGAAATAGAGAGAGAAAAAATCCTGATATTAGACCTACTTTTGCCATCATCAATAAACTTTTTAAATTTTGACACACTGTTTCATTATCCATGCAAAGTTTGTAATTCTAGTCTCCTCCATCCAAGATACATCAGTGTCAAAGACTTGGAACGAATTTGGCTAAGACTGGCCAACAAAATGTTCACTACTTCTGGAAAGCTTAGTTCATTAGCAACAAAATGCGCCATTTCATCATAAGGAGTGATCTTGAAATCTCATAAAATATGCCTTTGTACAAATGCCACAAAAAATGATTCAAACAAAACACAAAATCTTACAAACAGCTTTGCTATTTATTCCTAAAAAAGTCCAGAAGAAAGCATTCGATAAGGGCAACAACTGCACATGAACACTTCGAAGTATACAGCCTAATAAAAGCAACTGCGCAAACACTACGTTTGATGATGTTGTCGGTTCATATCAAGCACCAACGATGGCATGAATATTCAACTTCCTATATCGCAGTACACAACGTTTTAGGGTGCAGATTACCAACGAAAAATTGCGGCGACGATCATGGGGTACAAAGGGAGCTTGTGGTTGCAAAACAGCTGGTGGGTAGAAGGCTATGGACATACCGGGCATGCCTTCTGTGTCCTTCCTCCATGGTCCAACCTGGGCTAAATTGCAGCTCGGAATACTTAATCAGATGATCTAACTTGTAGTTGAAGCTTACGGGATCAAAATGCAGGTTTCAAGTCAACTCAGACCCAAACCAACCCAGACCCATGCCAGCTCTGACCCAAAGCTAACTCAGACCCTCACCAACTCGGACCCACGCCAACTTGGACCCAATACCAACTCGGACCCATGATCAACTTGGACCACGACCAACTTGGACCCACGACCAACTAGGACCCATAACTGACTCGGAGCCACACCAACTCAGACTCAACCCGAGTCAACTCGGAGCCAACCTGAGGAACGTGTAGTTTCTGCGTGATAAATCAGAGTGTTTTTAACTGTTAAATGACTCTTTTTGCCTCTATTTTATTCAACCTTTAATTATTTTATTCAAATTTACCAGAATCTTAAGTTTTAGATTTCATTTGTCCACATACATGTATCCTAATTCCAATTTCATTACTCCATTCCCATGATTACCGGTATGGGTTACTGTGTAGGCCTTGTACAGTATTTGGGTGAAGGTTCACTGAATTATGAAATCGATAATTTGGCAGAACATCTTCTAACTGGTCAATGCTAATGCTGAGTTTTCCAAGATTTGTTCAGTGCTCACTATTTGAATACCGAACGGCCTGGCAATATTATTTAACACACATTGCCTCCCATAGCCCTAGCTAATGGATGTGGTTTGTCACTATACATTTAGTCTATGTATAGTGAAGGCACATGTACATGCAATAATTCGCAGAGCCACATCGTCCACATCTTTTCTTATGAAAAAATTTAATTTGCAATCTGACCTTACGGTTGGTACGGTATAAAATGCTTTATGAGACCATATTAAACGTTCTTAAATTGTGATAAATTAGTATCACTTACACCTGTACACTGCAACTTTTCAGTAGATATGCAAACCCCGGTTTTTAAAAATGGGAATGATTAGTTTTACATGTAAATGATGATTCAATGTACTGCTTAAAGGAATTGAAGAGGGCAGAAATTGTCTTGGTTGCAAACCGAAACATCTATAGGAGCAAGAATATTTTTGGATCCATACCAAAAGCCTCGCTGCTAGGCTGTCTGGCTTTGTGCGTTTCATTTCAAAGTTGCAAAAATAGTATAAGGCTCAGTGGGTCCAAGTTGACTCGGGGTACATGTAGGTCCGAGTTGGCGTGCGTCAGAGTTGGTTATGGATCTGAGTTGGTAGTGGGTCCGAGTTAGTATTGCGTCCGAGTTGGCGTGGGTCCGAGTTGGCTTCGGGTCTGAGTTGGCATGAGTCTGAGTTGGTTTGGGTCCGAGTTGACCTGATCCCAAAATGCACACTCAACATACTCAATAAACATTCTCAGTCCACTTCATAGCTGCACCATGTCGTAGCCGCCAACAGGATGGTTGGTTTGGACTAGGACTTTTTTCAACAATCCCTGTCCATCTTATTCATTCAGAATTTCAGACAAACTGTCAGTTGGGGTTGATCTGAAAATATTAAGTTACCTCTCTTTTTGAACCCTCTAATCCAGCCGAGGTGGAGTAAGTTGTGCCACTACAAGTACAAGTACATGTACAATGTAGGTTGGCCCAACTTGGACTCCCAAAAATCAGTGGATTAGTGTAAGTTGTGTCAGAGATAACGACCCCCCCCCACAGCAAAGAGCCACGATATAACGTGGGGACGGAGACACATGCAAATCATTTTGCCCTGAACAGACTTTGAAATACCGTTGAATAATTTTGGGTTTTGATTGTCAGCGAATCTTTTTCAACTTACGCCGTGAATGAAATAGTGTGCAAGAGAACACACGTACATGTACATGTACATTTATGTTCACATCAGTGTTGTAGTCAAGTCCATCACAAGTCCTTTCACAAGGCCAGTCTTCGGGGTGAAGGTGAACAATGACGAAAGAATGCTTTTGTCTCAGCTCATTTCAATAGCTTGTGAATTGGCTTATTGTCTGACAAGTGAGTGGCTTGTAATGGACTTATAGGGACTTGTGATGGACGTGAATACAACACTGGTCTGCATATGGATGAGGCAATGTATGGACATAACCACTATACCCACTGAATGCTTTGATTTTAAATCACAGTTTCTAATGCAAAATTCCTTTTGCCAGGAGCAAGAAATGAGACCGAGGGGTACCCCCCAACATGTCCAATCCCTATACACATTCCAGACTATTGTTACTTAACACATCCCCCCAAGATGTCTGAAAGGAATTTCCCAGATTCCTGCGAGACAATGACCAACACAAAGCAGGGGGGTTTCTCCGTCTCATACCTTGCTGCATATTGATAATTACGCATGTGCTCATTGCTGCCCAGACTGCTTTCACGATGAATAATGTTGCAATGGGTTTTGGGTTAAGCAAGTACTTGCAGGTGCAACACTTCTTTAGACTTACACAAAGACTAGTTTAAACACAACTTCAGACTTGACTCAGCTTTTTGCCAAAAGTTGATGCTTGCTGTTGCTCCATGTTTTGCAGCTCCTTGCTGTAAAAATGAACCATATTTTGACTTAGACACTGAAGTAAGTAATGAAATGCATTGTCTTTGTGGATGTGCCATCTTGACTAAGTGTGCGTGAGCACTAGTAATTCCAAAGCCAACCTATCTGCTGCTCCCGGCTGGATCTAAAGTATTATTATTGGAAAGATGAGCTTTATATGGAGCACTACAGGCTCTGTTGAAGAAAATTGGATTCTCTGTTTTGGAAATTTATATAACATGTTTAAGTACTTAAAAAGGGGAGTTTTTTGGACGATTAGTAGTCACTAGGCCTAGTTGCATTTGATTTAGGGAAGGACAAGGCACTGTTTGCAGGAAATTTATGAGAGAAAACTTTGAAATTGGTGAATGTCTTCACAATAATTTATCCGCTTTCCATTCAAATTTCACCATTTGATAAACAGAAAATGATGTAAAAATGAGACCATTACCATCGAAACTTGACATTTTAACATTGTATCAATAAAATTGTGATTGTTTCCATTTATATAGACAAAGCATCATTGAATGTGTAAAAAAAGTTGACTAAACTTCATCATTTTGAGAAACTTCTAGCTGTAATTGTTGATAATTGAAAGGAAAGCCAACAATTTCTTACGAAACTGTTGCCATATAGGGAAACTGTTGCCATATTAGGAAACTGTTGCCATGTAAACAAAACCAACTTAATCATTACGCTTAAAAGAATTAGATGCAAACACTACATGTAAATATATCTTAAAAGTTTGTCAGTGTTTGTAGGACATACATGTATGAACTACAAACGAAACTACTGGTATAGGACAGAAATCCAATTGAAAAAAGTGTTTGAAGGCTATGTTGTTTGATTTAAAAAATTTCAAGGACCATTCTGAAATTTTGAGAACTGTGTTGAATTGACCACCATAGCTTAGGGACACAATATTAGATAGTTCTAGATATATTTTTATGGACCCCAGCTGTCAAACGTTTTGATTGCAGTCCCTCATACACAGTTATTTTGAAAATAATCCCTTCAAACCATTAAGAATAACAATTACCACTTCAAATAAAATGTACGCACTGTAATGATAATAATTTGTTTGATTTTTATTGTGCCCTCTCCGGGGCCAGTTTTTTTCCAGAGGGCATTACAACCTTTACAGTTAAAAACACAGTAACACTTACACTAAACCAAAATGTTTTACTGTAGCTTGTAAGCCTGAAGAAACCTGTAGAGACGAGACAATGACAAGAAGTTAAGGTTTTAGTGGAGGGAGGAAAAACCTCAGAAAAGAGAATGTTCTGGGTAAAACCTATGGAATCAGGCAGGGCCTGAAAATCCAATCCACACGTGGACAGAGCTGGGAATCAAAGTCAGGCCACAGAGTTTAAAGGCAAGGAAACTAAGCACTACCGATACGCCCACCCAACTCCTGATGAATGTTATTGATATTTAATTTTTTAAAACAAGGTCGACCTGGTGTGTCAAAGGTCTTAGTGACCTTCTTTTTAAACACTTAATTTTTATAATATTGGTGACTAGAACATGTACATGTAATTCTCATTATTTGTTTAAAACTTCCACAATTATGACCCACTTTTACTCTTACGGTGATTTAAGTTAAAATGGCCCATTTTTCTTGATCTCTGTCCAGACTCCATGGAACGATGGATTGCACCCAATAATGGCATGGCTTCTTGACTCATTGATATTTAGAGGAAGACCAAATGTCAAAAAATTATTTGTGTTATATGGAATGATCCATATAAACTTTCTAAGTTTTTAGCCTTTTTTAGTTTTAAAAACTGTAAATTTGTCAATTCTTAAATCCTGTGAAGATTTACCGGTAAATGGATTTGAACACTGGTAGAAAAGGAAACACTTCTTTGAAATACTTTTATTTCAGTTATTTTTTAAAGATACTTCATTGAGAAAAATAGGGTCAAAGGTCAAGGTGGTGTTTGTGTCAAAGGTCATAGTAAACCCCTTTTTTGATGAAACATAAGTTGGACAACAATGTTGATTATAACGTACATTTTCATTATTATTTTGATACCAAATTTACATACAGTACACATGTACATGTATAATTTGATGTAGACACCCAGGGATGGTACATGTGCAGTATATGTACATGTATTTTTACTACATATACACACGTATAACAGGGTGATGTTTTAAGCTTACATGTAAATCATTCATTGTTCTTGATCTGTGTTCTGACTACATGGAATGTTGCAGATAGCACCCGAAATTGGCATGTGTTGATTGGTCATCAGCATCTAGAAGCACAGCAGTTACATGTACATGTATGTCAAAATATGTGTTGGTCTGATATGGATGACCCATGTACAGTGTACACTTCGTACATGTTCATGAACCAGTAGACTATACAAAGTGTACATGTACATTTTGTCTGTGTACATGTAGTATGTTGTACAAATTGTGCAGTAATGTATTCTACCTTCCTGTGTTTTGTGTTTCAAATGGGCACATACAATAATTGACTATTGTTTCAAAATAAGTTTTTGCCGAAGAAATTTGATGCAAAGAAAGGCTTTATCCACCTGCATGTACACGTACGTGTACCCATCCAGTATTTTTCCGTTATACTTGTACGTAGGTACATATTACACTTTCACTGTGTATTTGCTGATTTTATTTTGAAAAATTGTCTGTGCTAAAGCAGAAATAAATATGCAGGAAGCTAAAACAGAATGAAGATGGCCAAGAACTTTTTAATAAAATAAAATCTAGCTTGAAAATGAATTGAAAATAAACAGATTGTTCCACATGGATTTTTCATGGTTATCATGGTTATAGTTTCCCATTACTGTATCAGTATAATTTTTATCTTTACATAGCGATATAATGAGTACATTTAATGAGCGTAATCTTATACTGGTAACTGATTAGAGTGCCTTCACAGGGATGCTCATTATGAATTATTAATTTTAAAGCAAATATGGGTAGTTAGCATTTTTAAAATTCAACTTGCAGGGACAGTTTTCTTCTCACGCGTAATTTATAGAAAAAAACATGCAAGGCTTCAGCATATTGTTGTACATGTATGGTAATAATAGAATTTTATTCATGACTTGTTTTCTATTATGGTACATTGTGTATGAACTGGCACACTGTCTTGTCTGTAACATGCTAATGTGTATGGCATGTTCTTCATAAAATGGACCAAAATGCAACACCGGATGTCATTTTTCAAGACTTCTAAAAGAGTGACTTTGATCATGTAAAATAGAAATTAGCACCTTCAGATTTATAAAAATGATTATGGGGATAATTAGGCATTATATGTACATGTACTTTAGTGGACATCTGGTTGGCTACCAGTGCAAATCAAATGGAGTTGTATTCATTTAAAGTTTTACGTCAAAGTGTTTATACCAGAGAACTTGATTTCAAAACTTCTCTCATCAAGAAGGAAAATTCAGTATATTTTTCGACTGATCTGTTTTAAAGCACCTA
Source organism: Acanthaster planci (assembly GCF_054643075.1). Classification (NCBI taxonomy): domain Eukaryota; kingdom Metazoa; phylum Echinodermata; class Asteroidea; order Valvatida; family Acanthasteridae; genus Acanthaster; species Acanthaster planci. The sequence goes on from NC_141796.1 coordinate 4,011,589, forward strand.
AGAAATACATGTAACTTTTAAAATATCAGCCACGAAAAAAGAGCACAAAATTGATGGAAAATGATGAGAAAGTTTGGCTGTGTTCATTCTCTTACCGGTGGTAATCACTCTCACCATGATACCAAGAAAGATGCCAGGTCTTGGCAAATTAAACCAAAAATATCTTCAAGTTTGGCTGCATCACAAATTTATAATGAGTTAAATTATATTATTTGACAGAATTTTGATGACTTTCAAGAATTTTTGACAGAAACTGCATGACATTCGAGAATGCCGGAAATGCCTTCACATGTAGTGCTCAAAAAATTCCATGTGCGATTTTCATTTTGCAGGTTATTTTGAAGATAATTCCGCTGAAAATAAAATTAAAATTAACAACTCTGAGCATTAGATTCTCATCATGAATTGTATTTTTATGTCTCGAACGTCAGTTTTTTGTGAACGTTATTCAGAATGACGGATTTTCTTGTGAGAAAAATTGTTCTGAAGAGAAAAATTGCAGAGCGTTGCCGTTCCTAGGAGGGGGCTCATGATCGGTATTTTGGGACTGCGGTTTTCGGGAACATAATTGAAGAAAATGTGATCGGTCCAGTCGTAAAAGGATGATGGTTTGGTGGTGCTTTTTTAGCACTCTTTTTTAAAGCTTGTGTTATACATCGATATATGAATTTTACTCGCTATTTTTGCAGTCGATTTTTTTACACTAATGACAGAATCGCATGACATTGCGTCTGCTGACTTCGGGACCCGATTAATTGTGAGAGGTTATTTTCGTGATTATGGTTTTAATATGTGTAAATATTATCACCTTTCACCACATGTAAATCTGTGGAAAATAACTTCGGGGATTATCACGCCTCAGTAAATTCTATTGGCTCGGATTTTACAGGGAGTTCATGACTTTAATTAATTAACTCCAATTAAGTTGAAAGGTTGACACAGTCGTCATTGTTCCAGATATCAGCCATGACTTCCCTCATTACATCAAACATAGGAAATTAATTCACTGCTGTTCATGAACCCCCGAAGTTGAACATTATCTAATGGTCCATATTTTGAGGAACCTACCGTATCCCAGTGGAAAGGGAGTTACATGTATATGTACATACCGGTACATGTACATGTGTGAATTTTCATACCAAGCACATGTACAACTAGTACATGTACATGTACGTGGTGCTGTTAGTTCATAACAAAATGTATAGCATTCCATGGTGCAACAGAGATCCATGTGTATACTTGGCCCTTGCTGTGATCTAGATCTGTACAAGCATGCACACTATCAGCTGTCACATATATTACCTATTAAATGACATGTAGATGATATTACCACAGCCTGGTATGCAACTGTGCAGGGAATATTGAGTCTTGATGTGGAATCTACCCGCATTGAGACTGCTGACATTTCTTGACACCGTTTATTGTATTGACACGGAGAGTTGTGATTTGCTGATCAATAAAAAGTGATTTTAGCAATGGATACCGGTATGTGTACCTTACACCAACCCCAGCAATATAGGTATGTAAATAACTTTTATGTGTTCTGTTGGGCATGATCAGTTGATCGGTCAATCACTGCAATTGCTCAATCTTTGAGTAATCTGTTGGTCTTATTGCATAATTCTGCCATCAGCCAATTGCCTTTTCTTCCGTATTCGCTGCTGTGGAATATTATTTTCAAAAAGGGAAGAACATGTAAATGCAGATACAGTATCAACTTGTAGTGGAAGAAACAATGCAACTATAATTACACATGGCAGCTGAGTAGCTGCGTAGGTGCAAGCATGGGTGCTTACATGCGTGAGTTAAAATAGTTCAAAAATAATATTATGGACAAGAATTCCAATAACAGTGAAGGGTTTTAAAAGAATGTATGGAGTTGGCATTTTAGCAGTTGAAGAGGAAGGACATTGTGAAAGAGATAAAGAGATATTGCAGACACAACCTTTTGAAGTGGGATTGTTTTTTGTTTGGTTCTGCAATGTTGGAAAATTATTCGGAAGTTTCCCTCCTTAAGTTGGCACAAAGTTTTCCTGGGACTGCGCTCTTGGACTTGGTGCTTTTAAAGACTGATCGCTCAAAGTGACCACACATACACTCATGAATACAGGTGATTGTACATATATGTACATGAACGGTTGATACAAAGTAATTTCACACTCTGCTTCAGAGGCATGCATGAAGTGAAGCTTGTTAGTTCCAGCACATACTGTATATGGTATCTGTGAAGTACATGTATCTGTGAACGTACAACTGTGTATTTGTACAATGTGTGTACATGTAAGCATACCATGTACATGTAGAGTTACTTGTTGGCATTGGTTCATGTTTCACCTACAGATGTACACTGTACATGTACATCATAGCAAGCTTACATAGTGATTTCAATCAATGGCTTTAGACTGGCTAAATCCAAATTTGAGGGAGTGCATACATGTACATTGTCCACATACATGTACCATTACTAGTAAATCACAATTTCTTATCAAACTTGGTTCTTGGTACACGGTATCCTTCGAAAGTGGATGATGGACTTTCTTGGAAGTAGTTTCATGTACACGTACAGTAGAAAGACCAAGCAGTACAGTACCTGGAATTTGTAAGTGGACTATTTTCCTGTTGGGGTTGGTTTATTTCCTTTCAGATTAGGAATGGGGGTAATGAGAATTTTTTTTTTTGCTCTTGAAGTGTTTCAACTCAGCTGTAGATCTATGCATCCAATGGCAGTGATTTCATTACTGCAGACGGCCATAGTGGCCTCCTTTATTGGTTAAAAGCACAGTGATCACAGCAGGTGTTTGGAAGCAGTAAATAATATTAAAGAAAAGACCACAGCCCTCATGTCAGACATTAACTTAAATGTTACATTTATACAACAGATAAAATCTCATGTACTTTGAGAAATTCAGGCACAAATACATGTATGTGTTACATATATACAGTTTATGTACGTCCCTGTTACCGGTAGGCCTTCATTTGTACTTATACATGTAGAACATTTAACCTCTTGCACTCAACATTAAAGATCTATCCTTCTTTAAAGCTTCATGTGGTTCAATGACAGTTTTGGGGATGCATTTTGTTCATGTGCATCATCCTTCATGTGTGCTGTACGGTGGGGCCGATGTACAATACACTGTACATGTACTGGTACGTGTGGCACTGTACATGTACTGGTACGTTTGTGCCCATGATGGATAAAGTGGAACGCTGCTATAACAAACATGACTAGTCCATGCAAAATGTTTGATATAGCAGTCATTCAGTATAACGTTTTTCAGTCAGTGAAGTACCCATTCCGGACTCTGGCCAATCCAAACATACAATGTCCTGCCTGCTTGCCAGATTTTATGTCCTTTCCAACATTTTACTTCACATTACCTTTGGCAATGTATAATAAGTAATATGGTAATAAGCAAGCAAGCAACTTTTCCCAGAAATGTTTGGAAAGAGCAAATTTTGGATTTGAAATTTGAAATTTGAAAATGAAAACATACATGTACAGAGTGAATACATGAAGTGTCTTCCTGGATTTGGCAGGACATCACACTAACAGCAGCCTGACTTTTTTCGATAAGCTTGGTCAATTTTGAATGTTTAAACAAGTGCACTTTATGGTAGTTCGCTGAACTCCAAAAAAGATTTGCCGGTACCGGACACGTATTCTTCATACGTATGGCTGGGGTCTCCAAAATCGCACAAAGGAAACTGGGCCTTGTAACAAAAGACCGTACTTGCAACAAAAGACGAGGCTGCCGGGAATTACCAACATTTTTTTACTCTCAATAGTGGAGATAATCCAGCCTTGTTTTGAAACAGTATACCATGGTTTGGGGTATTTAGTGCGAGCGGATTACCACTGGGGACAAAAGCACTCCACCACCGCAGCAATGAGCCACACAGCACCGCTACACGCTAATCTGGCCCCTATTGAAAAGAGGTCAGCAGCGCACTGTGCCAGATTCATAAACAAAAGAAACTTACATAACACCGCACAATCTGGGCATTTTTTTACAAGGATGTTGTCTGTTGTCTTGTTTTACAAGATGTTGTCTGTCAGATTAAAGTAGAACCAGACAGTCCTTTGTGTGGGTGTAAGTGTCCAGTAAATGAAGATACAAATTTTTAAAGAAAAAAATAAAAATTTTATTTAAAAAAAAAAAAGAAAATTATCCCATCTCAGCATCATCAACATTCATAAATGCCCGGGCGTAAAGTGGTTGAAGAAGAATTAAATATGCACAAAAGGTGATTCTAAGAAAAAGTCATTGCATGGATCCTTTAAGTAAAAAAGCTACATGTAGGGTCTATCTGCATTTTTATTGTCTGTTTGATTTTTCTTTTATGTCAAATCTGCACCTTTGTAGTGGTTATGTGTACATGTATGTGCATGTACATGCAAAGTTTTCCATACCAAAGTTGCACATCTTGTGCGCTTGTACATGTACCTTTACTGGGCAGCTGATCCACATGGTCACTTGTGCACACACACACAATTACAGTTGACCAGGAATGGTACATGTACAGACTGCTGCTTACAATGGCTGTTTATCCATCCAGAATACAACTTTCTGTAACCTTCGAGTTACTGTACAATGTAAGTCCTATTTTGTGATGTTCAATAGAAGTGCACAGAAAACTTGGGAATCAAAGTGGATGTTACACGTACACATGTACATGTAGGTATACCAGCTCACTTGGTGTTACTGAAGAGATTCATTGTTATCTTTCCGTGAAACAACTCTGTACGTGTATGTACATGTAGTTACGTATTTAACAGAACAAATAATACAAAACATTTCCAAAAATGCCTGATTAAGTGGGGCCTGTAAAATCCTGGCAATACTTGTAGATATGCTTGCAATTAAATACAAATTATCACTGTGACCAGGAAATAAAGAGAGAAATCCCTGATATTACATGTAGACCTACTTTTGCCATCGTAAATGAACTTTTAAATTTTGATATACTGTACCATTATCCATGCAGAGTTTGTAATTTTATTCTCCTCTGTCCAATACACCAGTGTTCAAAGACTTGGTACGAATTTGGCTAAGACTGGCCAACAAAATGTTCACTACTACTAGAAAGCTAGAAACAACACTATTTCACAATTTCACCACAGGAAGTGGTCGTGAAATATCATACAATACGCTGTTGTACAAATGGCACAATAAAAATGGTTCAAATCAAACAGAAAATCTTATTAACAACCATGCTATTTATTCCCAGACTAACTCCAGAAAAAAGAGTTCATTAAGGGCAATGACTGCACATATAGATTTAGAGCACACAGCGTAATGCAAGCAACTGCACTAGCATAAAATTTAATGTTGTCATGATGTTGGCATGAATATTCAACTTCCTATACCTCAGTATAGGAAGTTTTAAGGATGCAGATCACACTCAACAAATTGCAGTGGCAATCACAGGGTACAAAGGGGTTTTGTGGTTGTGAAACAGATGGTGGGCAGCAGCAAGCGTTTAGGCTCTGGCTATGGACATACCAGGCATGCCAGAAAGCGGTAATTGGCCAGATGTTACAGCCCGGGCAGTTCAAACTCCTCCTGTGTCTTTCCTCTATGGTTTTAGGAATGATTACTAGCCCAGTGAGCTGGGATTAACAGTAATGCAAAATGCCTTCAGTACCAGAATGTTGGGTATGTGTGCATTACGGGTATATCTTTCTTTGTATGTTATTCATTATTGATTATTTACATTATTACATGTCCAGGCTTTGATCTTTACAGCTGCCACCAGTGGCAACTGCCACGATGCCACAGTGAATTGCCGCGATGCCCTATAAAAATAGCACATATCTTTCAGCCACTTGGCCAACGTGCCCGTCTTCAAATTCAATGATCACTGGGTGCCTACATGTACATGTACATTGTATGTTAAGGTTCAAGTTGTATTCAACTTTCAAGTTACCGTTTAGACAGTGCCAGTGTTTCTGTCAACGTCTGGCCAGCCGCACCGAGTACTATTTTTTTTACGGACTGGTTTTTCATTGCCCTGTAGACAACATGGTATAGCAACCTTATTAACTTACATGTAATTGAGTTATGTGATTCTAAAAACTTAGCACCAGACTACCTTTATACTATAGACTGGTTACAAGTCGCACCACAGAATCACACATTGTGCACTAGATTCTGTACATTGTGATATTAAAACCAAGTCACTATTATTTGGGATTGCGGACGGGAGTACAGCCCAGTCTATTTTTTTCTGTCGCTATCTTACTGTACTGGTATGTATTTACACGGGCGCCAGTGGGCTTCTATTGGTTAAATGTTTGTGACTCAGTGACTGACTTGCTTGAATTGCATTGTTTGTGATTAATTACATTGATTTTCATGATACAGTGTTGCCTTTATGGCATCGTATAAAGTAATAAGACACAACACCAAATGGTGGTAAACAAGGGGAATTAGTACAGTATTATGTATTTTTATTTGTTACAATTCATGCAGTGCCACTGCTCAGCATGTGAACAGAAACAATGAAAATTGCAGGTGAAATTAGTTAAACACCATGCTGAAATTAAAGGAAAGTCTATTAAATTCACCAACAAGAAAAAGTTTCAAAATGGCTTTGGTGCCCTTTGGTATTTGGGAGCATTCAAGGCCAAGTGGCCTTGACCTTCTGAAGTTTATGGTTGAAGCCTGTACATGTCAACCCTTCATGTGTACATTTCAAGTTTCATATTGTGTTTTTTTTTTTCAACAAGCATTGTAATGTACACTATTCTACAGCTACACTGTACAGGAATTTGCATGCATGTAGGTCATGATATATTCATGAATTACTGATATTCCGCTTGCATGAACAACAATACATTCGTGTGTACAGAGCACTACATGAACATACATGTAGGCATGGCTACATACAGTATACATATTGTTTCCTTCCAGTTTTTCTGACATACTTCCTTGTTGAGAGACCACAATTCATTCCGCTTTGGAATAATAGACAGTGCATGCGGATACGTGTGTTTTGGTACAGGCCACATTTGTAGGGAAGTTCTTCAGAAGCAGTTTGGCATGCACTTGTACATTTAGCTGAATGTGCATGTACATGTACATTTATGCTCATTTGCTGAAACAACATTAATGCTTTTAGTTTGCAAACACCGTAGACATTACATTTTGAAAGATTATTCTCAGCTGGCAGCATGAGTTCATATCGTCAAGGTGATGAATGGAGGTAAGTAGTAACTGTAGCATTCTGTCATGCAAATTATGTTCTTGTGTATTATGGCAGATAAAATGGTCGTAAGTGCCTTGTGGGAAAATTACAAACGTACGTGCAACTTCTTTCCATGTGATACTAATCATTTTTTATTACATGTATTCACTTTTCTGAAAATGTGAATGTGATCGTCCATTACTATTAATACAAAGTAGCAGTACAAATGATAAGTTTTAGTGCCTCACTAGTGATGGCATCATCTGTATCCTGTGAGCTGGAGCATTATCTACAGTAATGCACATGTACCGGTAGGAGGGCCCCAGGGCTGCATAGTGCATACAGTACTGTACCAAGTCCAGCTTTTTAATTCCAGTTATTAAGTTGTACATACATGTTTTTCACATGCAAAACATTCTTGCCCAAGCAACTTCTATAAATCCACTTGTTAGCTGTTGGATATTATCAACAGTCTCCATATTCCTGTTGAGATGTGAGATTAGCAATGCTTCCTGGGGATGCATGTCTCACTGCAACCCCAGGCTAAAATGGAAGTATTCCCAAGGTACTGTAAATTACCAGTACAAGGCAAGAGCATTTACACTGGGAGCACCTCATGAGATGGCAGGTGTCATCAACCTTGAAGGAGAGCCAGTGAACTTGTGAGCGAGACTACTAACCATTCTGCATGCATGATGTGGTTAAACAAGGGAATGACAGCCATACTTTGTCCTAGACAAGCTTTACCACATTTTAATGAATTACAACTGAAATCTGTACTAAAAACACCCAAAGTATAGTATGGGTTTATTTTCAATCCAAACAACTTACCTTTTAGGTCATTTCAGTCAGTAGGAGTTTGCAGGAGATGTGAGACATTTTAAAAACTGCTTCGGAATGCCTTTTTGAAGGTTGTTTTCATTTATTAAATACTGCCCTGTTTATTAGACATTGCCTTTCATTATGAAACAGCAAGTCAATAGTGCTTAGAAAGGTGTTGTTTGTATGAATGAGATTCACTGTGGTTTTAAAACTGAAATGTTTTCACCTGTAAACAAGACCCACTATTTTGGTGTCCCTTTTGTAATATACATGTACAATGTACATTTGTACATGTACATGGGCAATTTATAAAATAATCTGAGGAATAAAAGATCATTGGGTTCACTCGCTGATCAAAATATCCTTATTAATGGCAAATCAAAATGTCTTAACTAATGAAAGTGTGAAGTAATAAAGATTTTGTGCTTTGAATCTTTTTATTTTGGGCCATTTCTGGTATTTTTATCTGTAAGATAGGGACACAAAATGGTGTTCCACTAAGCAGTTTTATTATGCACAGAAACCTTATTTTATACTAAGCAAAGTTTTCTTGGTTAGACTGAAATACGGGTACATATGAGTATGAATTATCAAAACGAGAAGAAATTAAGTGTCCCCTTTACATTTGAAACTCTGAAGGGTTGTGAAGTGATAGATTGGCATTGCTTGAGTAAATACTTGATTGATTTTGTCTGAAATTAATTGGGATTATCAAACTTTAATAGACTGAAAGATAGCAGTGAACACAGTGTGAATCACTTTCTCCTTTTTCTAATTTACAAAATAGCCTATTTATATTATCTGCCCTCCACTATACTCAGAATACTTCAATGTCTGTTAAACAGTGTCTGTTAAACACATTTACAAAGCATTACAGACACTGCATCTCAGAAAGTAATGCCAAAAAAGACGAAAGCTACCAAAAAATGCCCCAAAAAGTGATAAAAGCTTTTCTTAATTTATGCGAAAATATTTACTGTCGACAATAGACAATTTAAACACTGTTCACAGCACTAGTCAGGTAGTCACAACGGCAAACTGGCCAACTGTGTCCGTGTATCACGTGGTAAGCACCCATGATGCATCCAGACAGGCGGACAATAAACCTTGTGCTGTGGCAGGAAATTTTACAGAAGCATGCTCACTTCAAGTACGAGCAAAACAACCTCAGATTTAACTTTTGAACACAGAAATACACAGACAACAGACTAAGTTCTGTGAATTAAATTGCTGAAATCTTTTCGCAACATCAGTGTTTTTTTGACTTGCAGCTGTAGGGTTGGGCACGGCGTGGCGCAGCGTGGCGGGAACCAACGTACCATTGCTTTAATGCATTGAGCTTTGCACATGTGTTTTCACCACTGTGAGAGCAAAAAGTGAAGGGAATTTATTTTTAAAAATTTGTCAACACTTTATTTGTCTAACTTGCCAATAAAACTGTTAGTTTCACACTGAAAATTAAGGGCGGTGGAGAAATCAGCAGCAGAACTGGTTTTTTTGGGGGGGCGAATAATTTGAACAGTTTTCAGTGGCTGGCACATGCACTCCTGTATATCACGTTTGTTAACCTTTCACATTGTTTGTTGCAGTTGATGGAGATTACAGATCAGTTCTTACATGGCTCACTTTCCCTTTCTGTTCCAGTAGTTTACAAATGTATGTAATTCCTGATGCATGTCTCTTTTTCAACGCAGAAAACAGAGCAGTGGGGATCTGCAGAGTCGACTCAAAACAAGGAAGTTGCTGGGTGTTGGAGAGTGTGAAGATGGTTCAGTACCAGTTTCTAAGGTACATTCTCGTACATATGTACATTGTTTTTATTTGAGTGGGGGACTGGGGGCATGTTAACATTGCAGGATATGCAACTGTATGTTGTATGTTTGGAAAGAAGATAAAATTTGTCATAATAGCATAACTATTTAGTGTAATAAATAGCTTACATAAGCTTAAGAATGTTTATCAGTCACTTAATGAATAGTTTGAAAGAAATGCCTGTAAATGGTTAGTCAACATCAACCAAGTGGAAATTGTGAAAGAAAGCTAACGGTTCACTCTAATCAAAAACTGCATAAACTAAAGGTATTCATGGCAGAAATATCTTCATGGTTTGGGAACATCATTTCATTGCCTGGGTTTGTTGGCAGTTATCAAAGTCAGTCAGATGCAGTCATTCCCACAAGCAGAAAATTGCCATAGAACACTCAGTTTGACATTTGTACAGTATACAGTTGAATGCACAGCCTTAAGACCAACCAGGAGGCACATGTACATGTACATTGAAGGTTAGCTGCAACCTCCCTAGATTGTATGTAATGGGATTGCTTAGAGTTGCTATGGAGTAATCTACACACTGACTCTAGGCAACGTCATCTTCAGCATGAGTAGAGATGAACTGTAGCTTGATTGATGTGATAGTCAACGCATGTCAAGGGTTTGTCAGTTCGAGCAAGATTTATTGCAAGCTCATATAATTAACATCAAGTGGGTACAATGTCTTTGGATACACGAATTCTGAATTTAATGTACAATGTGCATGTACATGTACAGTATTTGATAACTGGGCTTGAAAGCAGGTTTAAAATTTTCTTTCTTTACATTTTATCGTCTCTTATCGGGACTGATTTAGAATTATATTTATTTTGGAAATTAGAGTTGAGTAACAAAAAAGGCATGTTAAAGTACTTTTCAACTTGCTTTCATAATGCAAGAATGACATTAGACGCTAATCAACAATGCTAATAAGGCTGGAATCATGTGTTCAAATACTGAGCACTGATAGGTCAACGTGACGAAAGTGATTGCATGTACATGTACATGCATGCAATATGGATCATGCAGATGAATTCTTTCTGGCAGCAAATGGCTGGTTTTGTGAAGTAAATGTACAGTAGGCAGCCTTGAGCATTGTAATTTTTTGTCCCATTGACCTACATGTATCAATGCTTAGTATTTGAACATGTGATTCCAAGTTTATAAGCATTGTCGATTAGTTTCTAATGTCATTCTTACATTTACATGTACATGTATGCTGTTATGATTGCAAGTTGAAAAGTACTTCAGCAGGCCTTTTTTGTTACTGAACTCCATATTTTCTGATTTTGTAGTACCAAACATCTATTTGTTTCTTTTTATTTTGTGGGAAACGTTTAAGAAAATTTGTGCATACGTGTGTGTTTTTCTTTGTTGCACACTGACAGTTGGTCGAGAACATGTGATGGATGTACCGGTACTCACATAAATGTATGGTTTATTGAAGATATTCAGAGTTGCATTGATGTGCATGTGTATTATACACGAATAGGCTGTACATGTTCATACCTGGAGAGGGCTCTTGAATGTACAGTTGAATGCATGGCTTAATGAGACCATCCAGGAGGCACTCTCTGCCTGTACAGACCCCAAGCAGTTTCATCCTTTGTTTGATGCATTCATCCACATCACTCATTGATTTTTCCAACATGTTTATTGTATCCTTTGTATGTTCTTTCAGATAAGTCAGATCTTGGGAAGTGATGATCATTACTTGATGACATTGCCTAATGGGCTGCGGTTATGGCAGGTTGCAACAGCTATTGTTTTCAGTGCAGTAGCATTGCTGGTAAAGACACTCAGATTTTTTTGTATCCCATTGTTACATTATTACATTAGTATATTTATACATGTATAATGTTAACGTATCCCAAATCTTTCAAATGTGTGACTTTTTGCAGTATTTCAGTGGATTCAAGCATGAAGGCTTAAAGACTGGTTTCAATACCTGTGTATTGAATACAGGTATTGCTTACATGTACATGTCCAGTACATGTAGTTGGCCAGTTGGAATGTACATGTATTAATATTAGTAGATCCAGGCTGGGGGAGGCAACAGGGATATAGCCCCCTTAAAGGATCAATTTTTAAAAGCAAAATGAGTGAAACGCAACTTTGGGGGACATTGTTTAAAACTTCCTTTCCTTCAAAAAGAATGCCAAAAAGTCCCAAAATAATATACATCACCCCTCAGACAGGCCAGAAAAAGGTTGCATAAATAAGTTAGAAAATGTTTCACTCTCAAAACCAAATTGCACTCGCCATAATTTGGTTCTCTGTCTACCCATCAAACCAAGTACCGGTTGGGTACATGTACCGGTACCTTGTAGGCCCCTATGCCTCCAGTATTGTATACATGTACTTGTGTTCTTGCTTTATGTGCAACCCAGTCTGGATTTCTGACAGTTACCATTCTTATTCAAATCCCAAATAGTTCCCTAACAACTTCAGAAAACACCTGGAAATTTAGATAATGTAAATGCTTCAAGACAAATTATCTACAAGGGATTTTTGGAAAATTCAACAGTATATATTATAAATGTAGTGAAAGAATTGTACCGGTATGTGTCTCAAGAAGAGCTAAAATCAGTAAAGACTTGGTAAAATACATGTACCATGGAAGTTTTGTGAAACAATGGAATAAATTAATAATGTCGTAGATATTATTTTTTGGTGACACAAAATGTTACTATACAGTTAGACTGATTCAGGGAGTTATGTGATCTTCAAATTTAGTATGGGGATACGGTATGTTCATTGACATTTTGGAAGCTTTCAGTTTGGCCTTCCAAGCAGTGGAAACAGAAAACATTGAACCTACCTGTAATTGTCTACAGACACCAAAGAATTTTCATCCATCATCAGTAATGTTAAGCAACAGAATTGTAAATTTGTCAGTTGTCAGAAGCTGTTAGTTTGTCCTTTTATTCATTAAAAATAAAATGTATTCATTGAATCTGGTCATTGCTGTGACCTTAGACTTTGTTATCTGTCCTATATACATGTACAGTGTAGGCCATGCTTTTTTGTAGTGTTGTTTGTAGATTTGTTACAGAAACCTTCTTGTTAACCTTTCCCATTATTTCATAACAGTGATCTTTGACATTTTGAATTCCAGGCTGTAATTTTTCCTCTATCATTATTTTATGTCTTTGTCTTATGTAATTTCTTTGACTTTCTGGTTCTGTCCTAGGCCATGATTTTCCCTGTACCATTGTTTGATGCCATATTTGCCTCCAACTGCAGTGCTGATGCTATTTTGCCCATTCGTCTCTTTGGAGCAGCTTTGACATGTAAGTACAAAATGGTTTTGTATTGTGAGGCCATAAAAATGTTCAATGGTTACTTCATTGAGAGGCAGTTCATTTCATTAAATGTTACATTATATACACGTATGAAATTACTGCACAAGTCTTGTATCCATATCTTTGGTTTGGACCACTGGAGCATATGTGATTTGATCTGCGATAACCCTTCACATGGTCAGCTTTGTCATTCTGGTGCATATCAACTTCAAATTGATCTGGACACAGTCCTGTTTTAAAAAAGTGTTTAGGCAATTTCTGCCCACAATCAATCGGGCCAATTTCAGAAACCTGTGAGGTCAAATTTTGTGTTTGTGGTGGGTTGATGACAAACATGACAGGGAGAAAGGCACAACAGGCATGTATGAAGATACATTTAAACTACCTATTTAACCTACCTATAGTGAAACCTCATGCAGTCGTTGAGGTAGTCCACACATTTCCCCCTTATTGCGCTTCTCAATTCATCTTGCTTCTAAAGATGATGGATTCGTTTGAACAAGTCCAGAAATCTTTTGGCATATCACTTATCAGTGACTATGGGAAGGTTTGAAATCTAGCCTTACTGTGTTGATGAACTTTGTCAAGGCACGAGTCAATGTATTTTACACCGACATGTTGGAAAGCATGGAGAGCAGCTAACTCTTTGTTTTTATGAGCATTTCTGTCCATTATGCAAGACTGGGGTATGTTTTATTTCATGGAAAAAAGGCCAAAAATCATCCATTTAAATTTGAAGGAGTGGATGACAAGAAACCTTCACAGTACCACTTACATGGACATGAACAAGCATCCCATGCATGCTGTGTTGTTGTCTGTCTCTCAACATGACGTTTCAGGGTCACTTGCATATCATGTACCAGTACATAAGAAGTGTTTCTGAAATTGGCAATATAAGGTTTCACTGTGGCCCATGTTTTTGACACCATATACAGTATGTAAGTAGGAAAGCTATGGCTTTTTTTATGTTTATTTCAGAAGGTGATCTTGTTGTCTGTTTTATAAGGTTCATGTTGTGGAAAGCAAGGTATCTTTATTTTGTATTTAACTTACACAGACATTATTTGTATGTCTTTGTAAAGGTCTTGGACTATTATTCTGGGGTGCTGTCAAGTCAGTCAGCAGATATGTCATAAGATGGACTTTGCTGTCACAAGTCCTGTACCTCTCCATCCAAGCTACAGGTAAAAGCTTAATTAAATTAAACGGTTGAAATATGAAACAAAGTTTTTGTATGTGGGACAGAAAAAATGTTCTTTTGGGGTGTGGAACACTGTAAAATACATATTCAAACTGAACAACAGATTTTGTAGCATTATATCAAGATTAAGTCATAAACTTACCAAACAACACTTTAAGAAAGTTATTAACAATCTTCAATTTTTCATACATGTAGAGTATTAATAAACCAAATTTCATGTAAATGTAGATCACTCGTGTGCATATCAACATGAAAAAAAATTAAAAACTGAAAAAAAAGCAACTGGTTTGGAAAACAAAATTACCAGTGAATACTAATTACATCAAATACATGGTACTTTCTCATTCAGACCTTTTTCAGTACTGGCAGCTTTGTCAGAAAAATCCATTGATTGAAATTAGTAAGCAAAGGCGGACTTCTGAACTTTGGTAAAATGTTTCAATAGCTATCCTTAACATTCCCAAATCCTCTGATTTCAATATGACTTTACATACACCCTAGGGGGTTAGGGTTAAGAATGAAATTACTTTTGTTACAACAGTATACTTACATAGAATCATGGAAAAATGTGTTTCTTTGCATGATTTGGCAACAGAAGATAAACTAAGAGTTGAGGAAACTATCTAAAACTTAATTCATTTTCAATAGTACCAGTGATATAATTCAAATACATTTAAAGTTGTATTATGACTGCACATAATAGAAAATGAATACAATAAGCCAACTCAGTATTTCAATGAGATAAGGTAATTTGGGATACAATCAGCTGATGCCATGCCAGGCTGAACATGTTCAATGTTTGGAGTTTGTATACATCTGTGATAATAGGACCACTATTTTGTTCATGTCATTAATCATCCCTAATGACCAATTACAGTCAAACTTCGTTAAGAAGAGTACTGTTTAATAATATAAGATTATTTTTATAACAAAGAAATGTTTAGGTCCCTATCCTTTTGTTTGTCATATTGTTTTCATTCCTGATAACACAAGGTTTCTGTTATAACTACATACTTTGCCAAGTCCTCTTATTAACAAGGTTCGATTGTATATGCTTCATGTTTGTGAATTGCAAGGTCACTGCAGATTTGATCCCTGTAATAATTATCATTCAGGGCATGCATTGTCCTACAAAGCCAGGAACCAGTGTGTACATGTACACCGTACATCCACACACGTATACATCCTCTTTACATGTAGATGTCACTGTGTGAACTCAAATAAGATAAGATTTACATTTTGATATTCCAATAAGCTTGCTAAGTGATAGCTTGCTAAGTGATAGCCTGCTAAGTGATAGCTTGCAAGGGGAAACTGAAATCAAAGGCACTTTGGTAGAAACTGCATAAATTTTTTTTGTCCCCCAAAAGAGTTGAGTGTGTGATGTGCACATGTGAATTACATGTACACAAAGAATATCACCGATTGAGAATTTGAATGAAAAATTATAAAAATTAAGCCAAAATATTGCATGTACATGTCTGTTTGATTGAAACCAGGCAAGAGTTAGGCATGCAGTATCTTGTTACAGTGACGCTTGTACAACTGGAGGATATTTCTGAGAAGAATGCAGCTTACCAAAATCTCTGCCAATTAGGGAAAAGAAGTGACTTGACATATTAGAGGGTTGCACAGTATATTACTGGAGATGATCTCATGACAGAGTACAAAATGTATTCCATCTTCCTTTGTATCTATTTTAGTAACTCATTAAGATGCCTCCAAAAACTAATAGCATGCACTTGGGCTGTGTCTGAACATTTTTCTTTCTTCCTTATAAAAATGAAGTAGCCCAAAATCTTGACTTTGTCAGGTACCGTATAGTACATGTATTTCTCAAGTGTTGCACGAACAATTTAAATAATCCAGGCACTTCGTTCAGAAAGCTTATGAAGTAAATGTATTTAAAAGTGTCGAAAGCAGCATAATCGATTTGTAATTTGATGGATTGAACTTTTCAAACCACTTCCTGCATACTTGACAACCTGAAAGCCACGCTTACATGTACACATTTGCAACTCTGTAAATATACATGTACTTCCTGGTTTATCATTACACGTCTGCATTATAACCATTGACCACTTGAGGGATACTGTAAGTACCACTTACCCATGGTGACTGTCACTAAAGCCATTGGCTGCTTATTATATGCCATATAAATACATGCTATATAATATTCAACCTATCTTTATGTGTTGTCTGATTACAGTGATGATGTGCAGTTTGTATGGGAGTTTGTCCTTCAACTTCTCCAGCGTGCTGGTGCTGCTTGTTCTGTTCATGGCTATCACAATCAGCTTGTATTTTTATGCCATTCTGTCTGGATTCAATGCTAAGTGGCTATGGAAACCCAAAATGGTTACCTATGATGTGTCATCGGCAGATAAGAGTGATTAGGCAAGGATCAGCTGAATGTCTTGCATTGTCCACCTAGCATAACCTCAGTCCAGTTGGTATTTGGTAGAGGTGAATGTCAGCTGGTGTCATTTCAATGAGCAAATAAAACTGTCCAAGTTACATAGATTTACATGTAAATATAGTGTTAATGTATGTCACTTCATTTCTCTGGAACTCCTGGGTTTAAAGATTTGTTCATGCAGCTTGTACAATTCATTGTCTGCACTATGAAGTGATGTATTATGGATAGTTGCCGCACCACAAACTGATGTATCGTGTGCACAAAGTCTATGGATGGTAAGTCACATTGTGGTACACCAAAACATCACTTCGTAGTGAAACCGACAAATTATATGCATGATCATTATTGCACGTGTAGAGATCGACCCCCCATACCTTCAGATAGCCTCAATTAAACATTGCTATAAGGACATTATGGGTCTAGATAATGGGAGATTATATAAACTGGATTATTACCTGCAGTTATTTAGTCCCCAAGGCCCAAACTATGATTAAACAGTGCAGTTTATTGAGAAAAAGTTATCATCTCCTCCATTCATTTGAGGGAAACTGCTTGATTTATTTGCCTTCATCTTGCCCTCAAGGAAGAGAAGTAGATATCGCAGTGTTAAATAACACATCAGAATCATGGCATACTGAATAGTAGAAAGCACAAGTAACATGATTAGTATACCAGTGGTAAATCGAAAGCACCGCAGGTCTAAAAACGGTAGGACAGAAACAGAGTATAACTTGGTTGGTTCATTGGAGACAACAATACAGGTAACTTTTATGGAGAAATGAAGATGTCAGTAGATTTAATGTTTAGGAGCATCAGAATGATAAAGGTAGCCCAACTCACACTGTTTGTCCCAGTTTTCTATTTACAGTGCTCAAATTCAAATCAATAGTTAAGTCAACTGAAGAGGGTTTGCTTGAAGTGACTGATGTCCAAGAGAGGGTGTACTAGGTTTACCTGGAATTTCAATCTTGTTTTTCAATTGAGGGAAAAATTATCAATCTTTGGGGGATCCCTCATACTCCGCATAGCAACACTCCACTGTTTCTTGTGTATATTCCATTCAGGACACTTAATATACCAAAAAATGCGTGTATAATGGAAAGATAATGTATGCTGTGCAGTATATGAAACATCAAACTGTACATAATGTAGCATGCTTACACATTCTACAAGTCAACTTCCACAGTGCTACATTTTACAATTGCACATGTAGTTCATGTGAAGTTGTGGTTGAAAGTTTACATGCACTGGTACTAAAAGTTTTACTTACAAGAACTAAATTACAGTGTTTAAGACCTGGCAACCCTTCCTGTTATTTACGTAATCAATCAGAACATGTGCTCTACTTTAATCATTTATTCAAAAATTCATTGAATTACATATAAAGTGGTGTGCTGACTCTTCAGCTACAGAAGGAAGAATAATTGTCAAGAATCAGCAAAGTCGTAGAAATTGTATTTGAACTGTTTAAGTCAGACTTTTGACAACTGTAGATGCCAGTTGAATTGCTGTCACCTTTTTATTTTGCAAAATTACAATGTATTACTCTCTTGAAATTATTTGCTTTCATGAAGTCTAGAAAACTTTTTTGGGCTAATAAGAAAATAAGTAATATCAAGAAGATACCACTATCCATATAGGGCGTATGTGGAGTATTTTTGGTTTTCTTCTGATCATAAATCTCATTCTTTCACAGACACATTTTATGACAGTGCCTGGATACTTTTGCATTCTATCTGTTCATTGGATCGGCTAATGGAAGCCAGATATACATGTACATTCTTTGAGCAAAACTACTTTGAAGAGAAACTACTTTGAGTAGAGCTACAGTGTACTTGGAGCAGAAAAGGACGTGAAATCTGGAAAAAGATTATTTAAAATTGCACTAAGAATTAAAGAATTAGTGAGTACAACACACTGACCATTATTATGCATGAATGTTTATTGCACAGTATGATTTGTATTCGTGTCCACTGCATGGAGTTAGAGTCGTACGCACAGTTTAGACAAAGTATCAGTTAAAATACAAACAGCATTATATTTTACAAGACAGTATATACCTTTTCCATGCGTAATGTTCCAAATACGTTAAGCATTGTGTTTGGTCAAGGAACTTCTGCAGTTTTATAATCATATAAAATGTCCATAAAATCCACCACTTTCAGTGTTTGAAGTAGAAACCTGCAGAGAGTATTATCAGAAATTGCATTTGTGCTCAGTGTATAGTGGGCCAGCAGTCGCATGACATTCGTGCTGGTTCAGAACTATGCAAATACAATACCTATAGGTTATGCAGTGTGGTGTTTCACCAGGGGAAAACAAGCATTTTTAAACCAGTAAATAAATTCCTCAAGACTTAATATTAAAGCCTAGCATTCATCAAAAATGACTTTGTGCTTGTATATGTGCAATATACAGAATTCGTGCCAATAATTTGGTCAAAGTTGAATTCAGTTCAGCTAGAGATGCATTCTGTCCCGCTTGAGCTCATGTGGTACATGTAGATGCAAAATTAACACATAAGGGATTTTGTTAGGGCGTATCAAGTGACAAGTTATTCATGAACTTTGTGAAAAATTCTTGCAAGTGGGAACAAGCCCTACCTTTGTGCTTGGCAGATTTGTGCACTTATGCAAAACAGGTTTAATCATTTTGAAGTTACAGCAACAATATTTCATGAAGTATACGAAATATAAACATAACTTGGAGAACAAGATAAAATTGAAGTAGAATATGGATGTTGCTAGCCTTCTTTAACTTCTGCCGTAACAATTATGGAACAACTCATGGTAAAGTTCGTCACACTGGTGCAATGATGCCATGTAGGTATTTTTGGTGTATACTGGCTTGAACCACAGAAGGGTCGATGTATATACATGTACATGTATGTTCACAAATGTACATTTAGTTATTTTTGTGTTAGTAGTACAGTACTTAAAACACTTGAAGGTCTAATTGTAATAAAACACATTGTATTATATAGATATAAATGCATCAGTTGCATTATGGAACAAGTTCTGGGGCGGCTTTTTGCAACTTGACACCTCGTTCCTGGCAATGATTTCACAAAATGTGGCATGACGTGGGATGACATGGCACAAATTTTTGCCATAGCTGCACAGTATACGTTCAATTTCACAGAAAGTTGCTTAGCTGCGTAACGTTTTAATTATATTAATTTCTTGGACTACAGTTACAGCTTTTACGACTGTACCTTTGCAATATTACAGCAGTCATCTACCAGTCATTGAATTACCTTCACCCGCCATTTGAAAAAACTTTTTCTTCATTGGCATGGACAGAAAATCTCAAATTTCTCTTTCAGCCAAACAAAACTTTTCACAGACATCTAAATCAAAGCTGTGCATTGTACGTTTCTTGTGCAAGCCTTGTTAAGTTAAGCAATGATGAACCTTAACCAAATATTTTATTCATTTCACTTTCGCTTTGTTCGGCATAACTTACACCACCTAAAATGATTGCGTAAGTAACACCACAAATTGTTGTGCAAGTTGGGGACTTTAGTGCTTAAGTTTTGTGAAATCACTTTAATTTGTTGCGCAAAGAATGGAGTACAATGTGACATGACATGACACCATTGTGTAAAGTGTCATAAAATCAGATTCTCCAGGAAGGGTAGAATGTCCTCTTTGCAGTGGTATAAGCTTGTGATGTTATTGACACAGATGATGGAACGAATTAGACCGATGTTAAGGGTTTTGCCATAACAGTAATTTTTATCTCGGTATATGTTTTAAGTGGACACCCTGTATTGCAGAAACACCGTCAATCATGCTCTGGTTGAAACCTGACAAAGTTAACTTTATACTGAAAAAATATAGTCAAGGTTTTGGAATTACTAGTTTGTTGTTCAGGCTGTATGCAGATCATTTGTTTTGACGTTAATTAATTTGGAAGTGTTAATTGTTGTATCACTGTCTATTCAATTTTATTTTTCTTTGGATTTGGCTCCCCCCCCAAAAGATATCAGTCAGTACGGATGGGGTGGAGCCCTCTCCCCCATGAAAGACATCTATGGTATGATGTATGCATTTCTTTTTGTTCCACCTGTTTGCAAGCTGGAGTAGTTAGTCTTGCCATTAAAAATATTAAAGTGACTTGAAAACTCTAAGTATCAAATGTGGGAAATAAAGCAATCGCAAAATTCAACAATATTAGATCTTTTATTTCTAATTGCTGGAATAAATTGAATCAAGTTGTATTGTCATTCTCAAGTATCTGAGACTGAATATTTTGTTAAGGACCGTGCAGAATTCCACAACAATAAACACTGCAATATATATTGATCATTAACATCCTATTTACATTTTAACGTCCCACATAAGTACAATAGTGCCGTGTGGCTCAGCACAATTTCCTCTTTAGATTCAGTGCGCTTGTCGTAGTGACCTAATGTAGACATTCATATTTTTATTTACAGTCTGTTTATGCACAGCAAAAAGTGAAAGTCAGGACTTGCGCATACGTTGATAATATTTATGGACCAATACAGTAAAAGAAATATGGGCCTTAAAATGACTGTGAGCAGTTGTCTCAATATTGGATAACTGACTCTGAAAAATTCCTTGCAGACCCCAAAACTATAGTTACTACAGTACAGAATGTTGAAAACTGAGGGATAAACCGATGGGAAAAAATACTGAAATCTTTTAAAATAGGAAAAGTATCATACCTGCGATCAGTGTTGTGGTTGAGACCTCTTCTGACCATCACAAGATCAAACAAGGCCATCATAACCTCCAGTCTGAATTCAAGTCACAAACTATTCATATGAACTGCAACAAAAGCATTCCTTTGTCACTGTCTAGCCTGTTTCTTGTGACTGGTCTTATAACAGTCTTGACAACAACACTGGCTGCAATATACACCTTTACTTCCATTTATATTATATAAGCAACAGGCTGGAGGGAAACGACACTTAATGTTTAACTAACCTTTTTATCTTGCCAGCAATAAGTACTTGACAAAGCATCACTGTTACAGGTATAAATAACAGAATTACAGAGACCAGGTAATACTGACAGGGGGTTGAACGATTGTACATGTTGGTGGGATCTCTCTGAAAATCTTTGTGTGTAAATATTTGCCCCTTGCTGATGTCATAAATGACATGACAATTTCAAGGCCTATAGTATGAGACTTGCCTTATTTACAAAATTAACTATGGAAGTCAGCAGTCAAGTACTGTAATTATTTATATGTTATTGCACTAACAACATTAATGTTCATAAAAAATGTGTAAATCCACAATTGTATTAATAAAATAAGTAATATAAACATGGAAGTGTTTGAAATGTATGATTGTTATTATTATGGATGATGATAATCTCTCATATTTCATTTGGCTAGAATAATTTGAAAATTTATTTCAACAACTAAATGTTATTTCTGCCGGGAGCCCTGAGTACAGTGCATATCTGTACATGTAACAGCTTACATGTGCATTTACAAGCCAGAAAGATCAGCAATGGTACCGTTTCTGTGAAAATCATATCTGTATACTAGATGCCATGATGCCTTCACATCAAGGCAGATGAGTGACTTTATTTTTACCCGAGATGATTGAGACAAACAGAATTATTCAGCAAGAAACTTGTATCATGAGAACTGCAAATAGAAAATTGACAAAGACACAACAATCACCTTGGGTGGAAATGGTCACAGATGTATTGATGTTACTTAATTGACATGAATGATGGAAAAAATACAAAATGAGGAAGAGTATGAATCTAAACACACACTGAGGCTGAAGAAAACATGAAAAAATTAGAGTAAAATTAAAACTGGGAACACAGGGTTTGAAAGAAAAGGTACGGTTACAACTGACAGACAACATGCAGTACATGTGTATGTCTCAAGCCACGGTCAGTACATGTAGTTCAGAAGTATACAACCTTATGCATGCCATCAACTCGGTGTAGGAACAAGAGAAGGCATGTGCTAACAATGCTTTTTTGGAAGGAATTCACTCATGTCTGTTTGGCATGAGCTGCTTGAAGCCCATGCAACCATTTCAGTAATCAACAGTTCAAACAGCTTTGTTGAAATGTGTGGTCTTAGCATATGCACTGACTGCATGTTTGAACCCAGTTGAAAAACTGTGCACCAGCCTCTCTTTTCTTGGCTGAAGAGGGGTGCACCTCTTCCAATCGGAGTGGATACCAGGCATGCCAATACATGTACATGTATTGGCATGCATGTATTGTACTAAATGTACCCCTTGCTGCCACAATGGTGCAGGCAGGTGTTCCAGGTGATCATGCAAACTGTGTTGCATTCAGCCATTTGGTTGTTTATGGATAGTGATATGGCATTGAGTTCTTTCGATAGGAATTAAACTTCCAGAATGACTTTGTTGGTCAGTTGTACTTCTCTAAGATCACCTCGATGACTTCCACGGAGGACAAAGAGCTCTAACCAATCACACATTTCACGAAGACAAGCACTTTAGGACTGCAGACATATACAAATTACATTGGTGATTCTCAAGGTAAAGCCATTCATTTTTGGATGACACTAAAATTATACATGGCCAACATGAACAACAAACAAGCCAGCTACTCCAGGGTCTGCCTATAAACTTTGAATCAAACTGCCTCTGCAGGAAAAGTCACCAAACACATTTCATAGAGGTACAGTCCTGTCCATTGTTTACACACATTTCATGTGAGAATGACAGACAACAGTAGAAAGCAACAGCAGGAGTACTTGATGCATTCTGACTGAATCAGGCAATGTAATCCTATCGGCAGCAAGAGGCAAACACATCAACATGTCCAACAAATTTACTTGGAAGCAGCTACTGGAACGTAGCTTTGGGGAAAAAAAAGTGGTTCTTGGATACTCTGGGAGGCAGCCATAACACAATGGCAAGGTAAAGTTCATCGTTTACTGGTCCATCCTTTGAGCACTGGCCTGTTACTCCCAATTCCTCCCCTCTCACGGGTTCTTCCACTTGGCGCTGAATTGGTCTTAATTGCTGGTAAGCGAAGTTCTTCATGTGCTGTCAATAAATGAGATAGCACACAAACACTACAGGTTTTGCTGCATAAACCCTAGCAATGTATGGAGTAACTAAGCACAATGATATCTCTTTTTGAAATGAAATTTTCATCTTTTCAAAGGCAGTCTGTCTTTTGAAGGCATGCAGTCTTTTGAGCAGGCTGTTGTCAGACTGGTTTAATGCTCTTCACTGGCCAGTATGGGAAAGTAAGAGGCTCTGTGTGAAGAACATATTTATGATGTAATTGGGTAGAAAGATGGTGGCCAAAAGAATTTAATCAGCCTTGGTATTCTACAAAGTGGAACTCATAAAAATTGTAACCTTTCCCACATACCTTAACCTTAGATACTGCATGTGCGTTACCATGAAAGGCTCAACATTATTAAACATATTTTTAAAAAGACAAGGAACAGAATTACATGAACACAGCAAGGTAAACTGTTTTAAACAGGAGACAAATCAAGAAACAACTCAATTTAAAATTATTTCAATCAGTTTAACTGCCTCCATTCAACAACTGTTTCCCACCAGCCCTCATATTCTCTATCTTGAATTATGTCTCTTGGACACTATGGTACTTTTTGAAGATACGTGACCACAGATTATTTCAATACAGGTGTACCCTTTCACCGTTCCTATGTCTCCCCCACCTCAGTAACACAACACAGTCACCATTCAAAACAAAATCATAAGAGAAAAACTGAGTTGCTAAGTAAAAAATGCCAGGGGTAAATTTGAAGCAATGTACAATCCACTTACAATGTGATGAGAATGAATGGCTTCTTGGCCTATGTGACGTACTGCTTACGCTGCTAGCACCATCAATAGACTGCAACTCCAGTGAGGGACTCGCCTGATAATACAAAGTGCATATCATTACATGTTAATTTTGGATTTTTGCCCTGCCCGATGTGTATTTTAACACTGTAAACTCAGTGTATGCCCCCAAAGGCTTGTGAAAAAACCACAAGCGTACTCAGGTGGGACTCGAACCCACGACCTCCTGCTGACTAGTGCAGACGTCTTAACCACTCGACTACCGAGCTTAGCGGTGTCGACCGGCTGGTTTGAACTGGATGTAGCAGTGGGTACCGCAAACAACTATATCAAAGCTGGATTTACACCAACGAGATGTATGCCTTTGGGGGCATACGCTGAGTATAGAGTGTTAAAATACACGTTGGGCCAAAGTCCAAAATAAATTTACATCTCCCCAGTGCAAATCCATTTTTGAAATAGACATTACATGTCATTGTTATCAATCAATTAGAATTACCTTCACTGTAAGTATCGGCTATTACAGCCCTTGACATGACAATGCCAAACAGTTAACAACAAAACTTACATGTACATGTAGCTTTTTATCCAACCGTGGTTATGATTACAAAGCGGTGCAAATCCATCTTTGAAATAGTAATTTCTGAGACAGGAAACAGCTTTACGCAGGGTTTCCTTCTCAGTTTACCAAATATACAATAAGTGAAATGATCCCAACGAAACGGAATACTTTAGCATGACTTAACACTCAGCCACACTGCCAGAAATATCTACTCCAACTGGCAATGACAAATTCTGTACAGCCTTGTTGATTATGCCTTGCTAATCACAAGGTTAAACAGCACGTCTCCATACAAGAAATCAATATGATTGCCTAGGTTATAAAGTGAGTCACTAAGGTTCATTAAGAACATACATGCTGTACTACATGTAGCTACCCAATGAGGTCAACGTACCATTTAGACAATATCAGTGCACATTATGCTGATACGTTTATTCTTGTTACCATAGTTTCTTGTCAAAGAAACACACAACATACCATGAGTTGAACTCTCCCCTGTATTGCATTGGGACTAATAGCAGGTAAATTGGGCTCACTACTGCTCTGTCTGCCATACTCTTGCAACATGTCATCTGGAACTCCAGTATGACTGTGAACCCATCTGTATTGAAATAAATAAGTCAAAACGTTTACTGACAATGCTACGTTTCCTACACTGTACAGTTACTTTCAGTAATGTTAGAAGACATCTTTGCTTACATAGCTAAAAAAGGCTACTTCTGTCTGACCGTAGTGAAAGCCATTGGCAGATGTTAAGACTTACACTGATTGAGGTCTTTGGAATCATGGATAGTACGGTAATATTCAATATTTTTAATCAAAGTCTTGCCAAAATGGTTTGACACCATGCATACAAGGATGTCTTGCATACACTGTAGCTGTGTTTATTACTGTTTTTAACTCCATGACGAATAACATTAGTGCTTTAAAAGTATATTTTTATGGAAACTGTATCATGCTGTAAATGTTAAGGGGCTCAGCATTTCAACCCCATCACAACTGGCAAAGGTAGCTTCGATGACTTTTTAGTTTATATTACTGAAAGGTTATAAAAACAAACATTATTTTGATAGTATGCTTTGATATGATAATATCCTCTGGGGAGGTGCCTTGAACAAATCAACATCTCTGCCCAGTGCAATCTATTCCATAGTTGTGTTTCAGAAGTGATAACAGAAATGAGTGTATGTACAATAGCAGATTAACAGGAACTTATGATTCAAATTGGTCAGGTGCAAACCACAAACAGACCAAGATGAAGCACAGACAAATATGATACTAGGTCTCAGTGTTTAAAGACTACAATATTATCATCATCGTACAAAGTAGGATTAACGACCAAATATCAGGAACATGATAATTGACATTTATCCATAATAAAACTCACTCCAATGTTCTAGCATCTTTGTGTTCTTTCTCCTTTCTCTGTGCTGCCATTGTATTTTGGATCTCCTGTTCTCGAGCTGCATAGTTCAAGGCATGAAAAAGAAAAAGAAAATACAAAAAAATGTCATGTTTAACAGACATAAATAAACATCTTAGCTAAACCTTGATTACAATTAATTATTTCAAGATGAAGGTACCTTTTGTTTCAAAAACTGTTATTGACATTTTGAGAAACACCAAACTGATGGCATGGCAAAACTCCTGGACAATTGAAAACAATTCAAACAAGACAATTCTGAAAAATTGTCATGTTTCACTGAGATAAATGACTCCTTTTAGATTTCACTGCTTTCTTCCTTGTCCATGTCTCTACAGCTACAAAATGTTCAATATCTAGACATGCTACTGTAGATACCTTGGAAGAACTCCTGTCTCTGTACACCCCTTTTAGGAGAGGGAACCACTCGAGTAGAATCATGGACTTTCTTCATGTGTTGATATCGCTGTAAAGGATCTGTACCATAAAAGAATGCACAATATCGAAAGTCAACTGTATGGTACTAATAGACAAGAGAACTTGCATGATCAAGATCCCAAGAACCCAAAATACATGTATGAGCACTGGACACAGGAGACTTGCCCAAGAACTGGAGATCCACAGAGAGCCAAATAATGAATGTTTATGAGTGAAATGGTGAAATGGTGAGAGTAACTATACGAGTTGGTAGATGAAACATGCCATTCAACAAGGGATAACCACATGAAAAACACTCCATATGTTATTGAATGAAATGATTCCTTCAACTGCACAAATGTGAATGTAAGCAATGCATTTTAATGAAGAAATCACGATGCAATCAACAGGGATAATGGAGACAAGAATGGTGTGGATTCATTCAGGTGTAGCACAAATATCTTGCCACATCTCATCATCTCATATCTCTGATATCCTACATGTTAATGTTCTTAACAGTCGCTATCTGGTCTATGTACAGGTCAGTCATCTTTTGTTCTGCAAAGAGCATCCACTAAGGCTGTGAAACTTGGTGCACCGCAAAGAGCATCCACTAAGGCTGTGAAACTTGGTGCACTGCAAAGAGCATCCACTAAGGCTGTGAAACTTGGTGCACTGCAAAGAGTATCCACTAAGGCTGTGAAACTTGGTGCACTGCAAAGAACATCCACTAAGGCTGTGAAACTTGGTGCACTGCAAAGAGCATCCACTAAGGCTGTGAAACTTGGTGCACTGCAAAGAGCATCCACTAAGGCTGTGAAACTTGGTGCACTGAAGAGACCATCCACTAAGGCTGAGAAACTTGGTGCACTGCAAAGAGCATCCACTAAGGCTGTGAAACTTGGTGCACTGAAGAGACCATCCACTAAGGCTGAGAAACTTGGTGCACTGAAGAGACCACCCACTAAGGCTGTGAAACGTGGTGCACTGCAAAGAGCATCCACTAAGGCTGTGAAACTTGGTGCACTGAAGAGACCATCCACTAAGGCTGAGAAACTTGGTGCACTGCAAAGAGCATCCACTAAGGCTGTGAAACTTGGTGCACTGAAGAGACCATCCACTAAGGCTGAGAAACTTGGTGCACTGCAAAGAGCATCCACTAAGGCTGTGAAACTTGGTGCACTGCAAAGAGCATCCACTAAGGCTGAGAAACTTGGTGCACTGCAAAGAGCATCTACTAAGGCTGTGAAACTTGGTGCACTGAAGAGACCATCCACTAAGGCTGAGAAACTTGGTGCACTGCAAAGAGCATCCACTAAGGCTGTGAAACTTGGTGCACTGAAGAGACCATCCACTAAGGCTGAGAAACTTGGTGCACTGCAAAGAGCATCCACTAAGGCTGTGAAACTTGGTGCACTGCAAAGAGCATCCACTAAGGCTGAGAAACTTGGTGCACTGCAAAGAGCATCTACTAAGGCTGTGAAACTTGGTGCACTGAAGAGACCATCCACTAAGGCTGAGAAACTTGGTGCACTGCAAAGAGCATCCACTAAGGCTGAGAAACTTGGTGCACTGCAAAGAGTATCCACTAAGGCTGAGAAACTTGGTGCACTGAAGAGACCACCCACTAAGGCTGTGAAACGTGGTGCACTGCAAAGAGCATCCACTAAGGCTGTGAAACTTGGTGCACTGAAGAGACCATCCACTAAGGCTGAGAAACTTGGTGCACTGCAAAGAGCATCCACTAAGGCTGTGAAACTTGGTGCACTGAAGAGACCATCCACTAAGGCTGAGAAACTTGGTGCACTGCAAAGAGCATCCACTAAGGCTGTGAAACTTGGTGCACTGCAAAGAGCATCCACTAAGGCTGAGAAACTTGGTGCACTGCAAAGAGCATCTACTAAGGCTGTGAAACTTGGTGCACTGAAGAGACCATCCACTAAGGCTGAGAAACTTGGTGCACTGCAAAGAGCATCCACTAAGGCTGAGAAACTTGGTGCACTGCAAAGAGCATCCACTAAGGCTGAGAAACTTGGTGCACTGAAGAGACCACCCACTAAGGCTGTGAAACTTGGTGCACTGCAAAGAGCATCCACTAAGGCTGTGAAACTTGGTGCACTGAAGAGACCATCCACTAAGGCTGAGAAACTTGGTGCACTGCAAAGAGCATCCACTAAGGCTGTGAAACTTGGTGCACTGAAGAGACCATCCACTAAGGCTGAGAAACTTGGTGCACTGCAAAGAGCATCCACTAAGCCTGTGAAACTTGGTGCACTGCAAAGAGCATCTACTAAGGCTGTGAAACTTGGTGCACTGAAGAGACCATCCACTAAGGCTGAGAAACTTGGTGCACTGCAAAGAGCATCCACTAAGGCTGAGAAACTTGGTGCACTGCAAAGAGCATCCACTAAGGCTGAGAAACTTGGTGCACTGAAGAGACCACCCACTAAGGCTGTGAAACTTGGTGCACTGCAAAGAGCATCCACTAAGGCTGTGAAACTTGGTGCACTGAAGAGACCATCCACTAAGGCTGTGAAACTTGGTGCACTGCAAAGAGCATCCACTAAGGCTGTGAAACTTGGTGCACTGCAAAGAGCATCCACTAAGGCTGTGAAACTTGGTGCACTGCAAAGAGCATCTACTAAGGCTGAGAAACTTGGTGCACTGCAAAGAGCATCCACTAAGGCTGCGAAACTTGGTGCACTGCAAAGAGCATCCACTAAGGCTGTGAAACTTGGTGCACTGAAGAGACCATCCACCAAGGCTTTGAAACTTGGTGCACTGCAAAGAGCATCCACTAAGGCTGTGAAACTTGGTGCACTGCAATTTATCACTTGTGGTTGATGAGAATTAAAACATGTTTCATTTTCTTTAATATGAAACTTACAAAATAATAGAAATGTTTTCATTTTTTTCCTTGACATTTTACAATACTTACCAAGTGCTTTTTTCTTGTGTGTGCCTGCTCCTTTAGACAATTTCTTAGCACGCTTCATCATTAACTCTGCTGTGGTAGAATCTTTGAAACCCCTTCAAACAGGCAATTAAAAGTGGCATACATGCATTTTGACTGTCAACAAATGCAATCCATAAATTTACAGTGTAATTTAAATAAATTCACTCCAAATGAGTGAATCTAAAGTAACTGATATGGCTGAATAACTGGAATGAGATCTCCTTATGTTAACACTATATCTGAACAGGTTCATATGGTATTTGTTTGTTGGTATCAAACAAAGATTTTTAAATCACTATAAATGATGCTACAGAAATAATAGAAACACAGCATGACTGGACATTCTAAAATACCATGTCCACAGAGCTATATAAATGGAACACAAGAAATAAGAACACAAGTTGGTAGAATACTGTTCTTCACGATTCAGTTTTATGGACAAATTTCTTCCTAAGTCAAGGAACACAGCCGGTTTATTCTTGTCTCTGAAATTATCCTTCAGGTTTTTCTAGACTTCCGAACTGATCATACATGTGCTACACTGCCATGGAACTTACAATGTACATGTATTCAATGTATTCAACCCATTATAAATTTCTTAAAATACTATAAGAATGACTGTATGTTACAATGAGTCATCAGTTGCTTGGTGAAGTTAACCAAAGAAAATATTTCGTCAATGTTTTAACTTTAATGAGCTCCTATTAATGGATTACAAAGTGACAAATATAATGAAAGCATTAACACACAACATCAAACATTTAACCTCTTGCTGCCGGGGAACCCCGTTTCGAGCACATGGGTTTATACGCAGAGACACCCCGCCTGAAATGGGTCAAAAGAGCTGGTCCGTATAACAGAAGACCATATTTGGAACAAAAGCCTGCCATCATTTTTAGGCTTGCATTTTTCGAAGATAATCCGTCACTGATTTTAAACAGTATACCACTGTTTTGGGCATAGTGCACCCGTCGATTAGCACCACGGTCAAAAGTGCTCCAGGGCCCCATTGATGAGCATTGATGATGCCACTCGCATTAACTGGGGACAAAGGAAATTACGCAATACCTCACAATTCTGGGCTCTCTTTACAGGGTGGCAGGCCTGGCTGAAATATTCAGGAGTCAATGAAGGCTACCTGTCAGCTTAGAGTAGCCACCAAACAGTCATTTGTGTGGGTGTGCCCACTTCTCACCAGTAAGTACCAAGTTTTGATGACATGCAGTTTGCACTATCCCTGCCTAACTCATGGTCTTACCATTCCTGTGATATCTGATCCTGTTTGTGACTCTTGGTTGTTCTAGGTGTATCACTTGCTGGACTTGAATGCACTGGTGGGATAGGAGGTTTGCTGATGAGATGAGGTGATGATTGACTATTTCTGCTAGTGTACACATTTGCTGGAGGTATGGGTGAAGCATACCAAGCTCGTCTTGGTGGTTCAGGGATGTCATGCCGAGTAAGTGCTTGGACTGGTTGGACTTGGGTCTGAGTAGCAGGTACACATGGATGAATTCTCGGTATACTGGGAGTGTCCGATGGCAACCACTCACTATCAACATTTGCCTGTACAGACATTAACATGTCAAACGCATTTACTGTTTCAAATTCTGATTAACATAAAAATAACGTCAAGTACACATAGATGCACTGAGAAGTGTTTGAAATCACTATCGGCGAAACTTTTCAATTCACAATTTGAGATCACCTGTAAAGTACTCACACATGACACTTTTATATCCAACAACTTACTGCATTTAAGACCGACAGTGCACTTTTAAGTTTGTCTTGCAATGTTTACTGACCTTATGAAAATGTTTTAAAGCAAGCAGTGGATCAGCTCTTTACAAATTTTAACTTGTGACATACTTAACTTTTCTTAACTTTTATGTTAACTTACTTACTGTAAGTTAACTTGCAATAACACCATGGGGTGAAAAGTAGTCTTATTCCACATTTCTATTTTAAACTTAAGGAACTGTGAATGTTAATAAGGGAATTCTGACCTAATATCCGAAGAAAACAATACAGTATTAAAAAGACAAATGTGATTGACGCTTCAATGTTTATAAAACTATCAAATGCCATCACTGCATTGTCACGACTAATCCTTGGTTTCATGTCATGCATTTGATTATGTGACATAAATAATCAAGTACAAAGACTATACCTGTACCATGTAGGTACATGTATATCTCAGCAACTGTTTTATTTATGATTGATTCTGGTGCCAGGTTTCTTTGATCCAATTATTTCATCTTATTTTCTCAGCTTCTGTTGTGATATTACTTGCTTCACAAATCAAATGTGCACAGGTGCAGAAAGTTTGTTGGCATCCAGATTGCATCATCCTCACCTGGGCAAAGTCCCATGCTGCTGGATCAACCTCATCATAGAACATAGCTTCATCTTCATCCTCACTGTCATGGTAACGCACAGCTTGTCTGGCTAATGCTACCATCTTCCTGACTTTAAAGCCTCTCCACAATGCCTGTGCATACCAAGAAACAGAGACATGCAGCAACAATACCAGTAACACTTGAACTCATCAATGACTACTGATAATAATCAAGATCAATTAATCAAGGTAGGTGCTACACCCTGTGCTGATGAATTGCCATGGATTCCATAATGTTAAAGTATACAGCATGGATCCTGCAATCTAAACTGACCAAGTCTGGTCTATATGGCATAGTGGAATATGAGAACATCAATAGCCTGTGTAAATTATCTTTTTGGTCAGTATTTTGCTTCATTACTTTTGGTAATAATCATTCTGGAAGTCATATAAATGAAAGGAGATGTCACATTAAGAAATACAGGACAGAATTTCCTAGCCAGATCCTTTTGTAAACAGACAGCATCATCCAGAATTCACCAATACTCACTGAAAGTAATTCCGTTGTTTATTACCATATACAAGTATGCAAGTAAAATAAAGATAAATTCTACATACATGAGTAACATTATGATCAATTCTAAACAATGTTTATGACACTGCTAACTCTGATAAACGTCATTAGTAAGCATCAGTGATAGAGGTCTCGAGACCAGTCTTGGGACCACTTTTTGCTGGTCTTGGTCTTGGTCTCGGGAGCTGTGCTCTCGGTCTCGTTCCCTTATGATCTCGATAATGTGGCTGGTCTTGAGTCGAGACTGGCAATATATAGCATAGGATCAATTACTTTACTTTACTCTGTCATGTCTGTGTTTTCTTCAGCACTGTAGATAAAACCTGTTCATTTCGTTCGCATTTTTGGGTACAGTTGATAGTTCAAACATTTGTTAGCCCACAGATCATGCTGTCAACCCTGTTAATGAATTGTTATACATGTATATCTTGGTTCGGTTGTAATTTTGTGTCTCGTTTGTTTATTTCTTGTATTGCTGTTTATTATCCTCGGTCTCCGTCCACTTTGAAGGGGTTGGTCTCGGTCTCGCAACTTCAAGTCTCGGTCTTGGACTATCCGGTCTCGACTACAACACTGGTAGGCATTGTATTACCTGTATGCGTAGAGCTGCCAAGTACTGTTTGGCATGGACATCAAGGTTTCGTCTGACCAAGTAGCCCTTCCACCGAGCCTGAATCACTGTTGCTGCATGACTAATGTACATAAAACAAATCAAAAGGTTTATAGATTCTGCATAGAACAAATCAGCAATGAAGGACATAAATAAGGTCCTGCAGTATGCAGTTTAAAGAAGTCACACCATATATTTATATTTCATTCAGTCAGTTTTTAGTGAATTTCACTAAGTTTCCAAGGGACAAAAATAATAAATGCTTGCATTTGAAGTAGGTTAATCAATACATTATACTGACCACAAAAATGTCAATATTTTGAATCCTTGTGTAGCAGGGTAAATATCCTTATATAATGGAAGTTACCTCATGATTTAAATCTGTGTCATATAACTTTAAAAACATAAAAGGACAGAAAATCTGGCTTAAGTAAAAGCAACGGCTCGAAGGTCACACCAATCAATCTTCATTCCAAGAAACTATTATACAGAGCTCACCTGTT
This sequence comes from Acanthaster planci, assembly GCF_054643075.1. Taxonomy (NCBI): domain Eukaryota; kingdom Metazoa; phylum Echinodermata; class Asteroidea; order Valvatida; family Acanthasteridae; genus Acanthaster; species Acanthaster planci. The sequence goes on from NC_141796.1 coordinate 4,045,520, forward strand.
TTGTTGTAGCAGTGACTGAGTACCTCTGTTTTCATCTATGTCTGGCCGGCAGATTACAGCAGATGTTGGACTAGGACCTACAAAATGGGTCTGATGAGATGGATCTGATATGCTTGGATGCTGCGTTACAATGGAAGAAGTTGGGAAGACATCAGGTGCAGGAATGCAATCCATGACTGCAGGTTGCATTTGGTCACATGATGAAACACCCGCAATGAATTCCATAGTCTTTGTGTGATCAACGGTAGGACTGTGATCACAAATCTTGGCACTATTAGCACTATCCTGCCTTCCTGGTGGGACGTTAACAGTGTCATCTACAGGACTATGGCCACTAAGTGCTCTTTGGGCATTGCAATCCTTGGTGTTGCACCCATCTAATGGTGTTACATTGGAAGATTCTGTCCTGTATTCCTCAGTATTTGTTTGCATTGATATATACTCATAAAAGATGGCTTCTTGACTACATGGTAAAGCATGTTGAATCTCTGCCAAGTCAGCAGTCTCATGCATGCATCGATGTGCAATTGCTTGCTCCAAACTACACTTCATATAGGCATCTCGTACTTGGTGCACTTGTAGGATGCTACTAGCAGATTTTCCCATTATGGACCTACGGATGTAAAAAAACTGGCAAAAGTTGATCGATTTCATGTCTGTGCACTGGTATTTTTTATTGGCAATGTCATCAAAGTAACCTACATCAAGATAAAACCATATTTTAATGTTTGTCAAAATCACAGGTGGTTAGATGTAAAGAAATGCGATCTCCATGACATGGCTTGGTTAGATGTACATTTGGAGCCAAGAGCACCTTGTAAGAAAATGTTATTGCTCAATTAAAGGTAATCACAACTAATGCAGATACTCACATGTCCTATTTTGACAGGTTTATCAATAGTCTTTCATTTCAACAACTGACGTTTTTCAGAGAGTTGTCATGTAGTTGTCCATGTTTTTCAAAGGCATGGGAAATAATCCTTGTTCCAGAGTTTTCTTTGTTAAATCTTGCTCAAAATATTTTATATTACCATCAAGTCACTGTCATACTGTTACGTTACACTTATGAAATAACAGGACGAAACTAAAAAATGGCTGCACTGTCAAAATTGCAGCTCCAGCCCGGGAATTCCCATGAGACTTAAAGAATGTCATGACCACGGATGATTACCTTAAAAGGGCGCAAGAAGTCAACATGATAGAGATAATTCAACAAACAAGAAAAGGGAAACAAACCTAAAACCTACAAACCTGACATTAGTTGATGAAACCCCAAAGCCCAGTTTAAGGTTGGACTGACATTTCAATAATGGTCAATGTCAGTGGAAACATTTCAAAGATGGTCAATAACTTACGCAGTATGCTGTTGATATGTTGTTCGTAGTTTATCCTGGACATGCAACTGTGACAAACACATTCGTTCCAATGGAGTCCTTGCAGAGGGTATAGACACAGGCTTCATGACAGCTTCATGATCAAGTACATGCAACCACGTCAAAGTACCCAACACAGTGCACCTGTCACAGAAACAAAGGTTTGTAGTCTTTCATAGGATAGGAAATTATGATACAGTGGGCAATTTCTTCACGTGACTAACATGAATACCACCACATACATGTACCTCAGTAACTATGTAATGGTGTGTGCTGCATTATGCTGAAGTGATGCACTTAACCTTTTGAGAGAAGCATTTGATGCTTACATTGTTCCAAGATTGCAAGCAAGGCCTGTAATTGAATGTGAACTCCTGCCCTCTGATGGTAAGGGAAGCATCCTACATGTACTTGGCTGAAAGTCTCTCAGCTTGTTTATTATTACTGAGAATTCTCCTATCAGACATGAGATTGAGAAGTTGCAAGCTGTATTTCAAGAGCACACATGCCTTGAATAGAAACCTTGAATAGAAACCCTCACACATGCATCATATATATGTGACCAGCTCCACAAAAATGGTATTATGGGACATTTTTTCAAAATGAGTTACATACATATTTGCTTTAATCTGGTGTAGGTTTGAACCTTGTGGCATTTTGCAATCTGGAGATATATCGATTTTTGCATAATCAAAACATACACATACAGAAATGCTTTCAGAGATAAAGCCCTTTAAACACAGGAAGTGGAAAAAGAAATCAGCCAAGAAGAAAGTCTCTTAAAACCCATTACAACAGTTAAATTTCTTGTATAAATTGTGAAAGTACTGATCTAATAGAAGCCAATAAACCAAGAAGTAAAAAATCACCCTCTCCACATTAAAGAGCCCTTGGCGTGAAATAACACAGCGTCCCTTAATACCCATTTTTGCAGCGGGTCACATACATGTATATATAGGCCAATTTCAATGCAATGCAGTACATGAAAGACACAGTCACTTCTACAGAGTTGATATGTTCAAATCTGATTCCTATAAAATAAACTCTCCACAAATGGTGCAACAGGATGTTTCCACACATTCTTGTTTTGTTCAAAACCAACATGCCACAGCTTACCTGTATTGATCTTCCTGAGTGACAGGGTTACCCTCAAGACACAAGTCTTGAAGTTGATAACATTCCCTCAAAGCCTCAACAATCACATTCATATCTGCAAGTTATTCCAACAATAAAGAGGGTAAGTCAAAAGGGCAGAACACAAAAATGATTAAATGTTCAGGAAATTAACAGTAACATAATGGAAGGACGTACAGAACAACCTCTTTAGGCAATGTCATAAAATGGCATGATTGTCAGATTCTGATTTATGACTGTGTTTGGACTAGTACAATGATTAAATGAATTACATGTAAATATTACCAAAGACGTGCAACAGGTCTCAGTTGCTGTTAGAAATTTACACGAATAAGCAGGTAAACTAATGAAAAATGATGTCATCTCAAAGAGAACAGAATCTTTCATTCTCAGAAATACGGCTCGCATCATAAGTACATAAGTCTATGGAAAGTTTTCCAGTCCAGTGAAAAAAATGGATTGCATTATTATCTTCAAAGCGTACCTGTACACCAGAATGTTTTGACAACAGGGTTGAGCATCATACTGCCTGACTGAATCATGTTAATTCAGTATAACTCTTTGAAAATGTTACAATTCTAGAAAGTTTCCCGGTAGATTTCATACTACATATGATGATCCAGAAACTGCACATTCCTGATCCTAAACATTAATTTCCGTCAGTTTACCTGTTATGCAGTTGTGACTGATGTCAAGTCTTGTTAACATAAGACAATACTTTATGTCTGCTAGATCAAATATGCTGAAAGAAAAAAAATAAACACTGTCAACGCAATAAATTTCATTATCTATGCAAAGCTCAAATCCATAAAATGAATCCACAATTTTCAAGAATTTGAACAAACTGCATTAAATAGACAAGAAGCATGTTAAAAAAAAGATAGATTTGTTGAATTCTTTGAATAAATCTGACAAGTGCTTTGCTACTTGCAGGGTCTTGGGTAGAAGCGACTTGCAGTTATGACAGGAACAAGTCAACCGGTGATTTTTACCCATTAATTGCTTCCTTCACAATAATTACCACAAGGCTCCACAAAATGAGTCTTGGCATTTGTTTCTCTTTACATTTTTACACTTCATTATGATGCATCAGTCACTTTGACATCTTGATAAAAGTGGACATTACATGGGTGAAATCTTTGCCAGTTCCAACTGCCTTCCACTGTGCATGATTGTGTAAGGGGGTGTGATGCAGAAGTACTGACATGCTTGCAACTTAACATTCACTCTGTATGGTCAGCCACATTTGTAAAAGTTTATGATGGTTGCTGGCAGTATATTTACCCATTTTGTGCCAAAGAGAGATGCTGCAGCATTGGTAACCAGGCCTGACTCAATGGGGTAACATGGCTGATGCTGTTGTCACTCAATCTCAGATTGTTAAGTAACACATGATCCTGCACCGGAGGCATCTAACGATAGGAGAAATAATTGTTAGTCATGGCTCCTAACAGTGAAATATTTGATGTAAAAACAATTTTGACTTCAAGCTATCAATTAACATTGGACATTCAATGCCACAAAATGGTTGTCTCCACGTACATCTGCACACCTAGAACAAGACTTGGAATATACATGTAAACGTTAATGAACTGATAACAATTAACCAGCCCTACCTCAACCAAGCTGTTACTTTCTATGTTTAATCTTTGTAACAAGCAACAAGTGTGAAGTTCTTGTACAGATGACAGATGATTATGTGACAGGTTGAGATCTTGCAGATGAACTAGCTGGCCAATACCACTGATGCCGACTAGCTGATTATGACTGATGTCCAGATGAGTAATATTGGTCAGAGATTCCAAGCCCCCTGAAGAAATCACAAATTTTGAACACACATACTGGATTAATCACAACTCGTTTTGTCACTACAGCCTCCACAAAGGAAGCGTTTAAAGATGACTTCTCCCTTCTCATCAAGGCCATAGAGTTTAATATATGTGCTTTAAACATACATAAACACATTTGCAAATTTTGAAACAGCAGATCTGAATCTTATACAATTTTAATCTTTCCAATCCTAAACCATCTGAAACAATTAGCTTCAAAAACATAGCCATCCTAAATCCACGGTAACTAAATTCAATCATGGCAGTGAACATAACTTTTGAACAAACCTCTGGCAGAAGAAAAATGACGAAATACAATGAGAAAATGTTTGCACTTGGCAAAGGAACATGCTTAACAACTTTTAAAAGAGAGCCAAGCAGCACCCTCTGTTCCGGCTAATGTTTTTTTTGAATATTTTCTTGAAGCAAGATTTTTTTCTTATTAATGTAAGAAAGCGATTCTCAGAAAAAGGAACTAAATCTTGTTTTAAGAAAACATTTAAGAAAATAGTTTTAGCAACAGAGTATTCCTTGAAATTTTGAATATTTAATACGAGTATACGATTCCTCCTGTAAGAAAATTACTTTTTTTTATAATACCTCTTTTCTTTAAGCAGATAATTTTCTTAAAAGAAATAATTTTCTTACAGTATTAACTGCTCAATATTTCAAGAAATATTTTCTTACCAAAAATCTATTTTCTTAAACATTTTCTTTAAACAAGATTAATTTTCTTTTTTCAAGAATGGCTTTCTCACAAGAAAATTATTTTTGGCAGTGCAAGCATGGGCATTGGTAGTTGATGTATAACTGCCCCCATAATCCTATAGCCAACAACAAATCAACCAATCACCAGCCCTACTGAGTTATCAATCACCAACCCTTTAATCTACTAACAGTTACCATCAATCATAACCTCCACTAATCTACTGCAGGCCAATATCCACCCGCATGTACTATTGTCACTTATAAGAACACAAAGTCCCAAACAAGCTACTAGTCGACATGATCGTGAACAAGACTGCATCTTCCCCTGTCTCAGATGTCCCCTTCAATATCTCTTTATTGTATTTTCCTCACCTGTTCGAGTAATATTGTTTTTGCATAGCTGAACATATCTGAGTTGAGTGCATCCCTCTAGTCCATAAGTTGAGGTTAGTTTGTTGTCTTGTAGCATCAGTTGGGTAAGCTGAGCCTTGTCCCAACAATGCAGTGCTTCAACTTTGTTATGCTGTGGATGAAAAATTCCTTGTGCACTAGTAGCAACACTGATACAAACGTACTTATAATATATCCACATTTATCTTATATGCCATAACCACTACAATGCATCACAAATCCCAAGGAACTCCAAAGCTGCAAAAAGGAGCCACCATGAGCTATGCGAAAGCTAAGCCATTGTTTAACTCTTCTTGCACTGTACTGGATTAATCTCAGTTTTGCTATGTAACTGAATTATTAAACACTTCTAAATACAATCCCCTCATGTAGGATACTTTCCATGTCCTGATTAATTACATGCACCTGTTTAAATGCTAGTTATACTCCTTAATGTTGCCTTTCCAGAAGAATGATCAAACAAAAGAATCTAGTCAACACTAGAACAGTATTATAACCACTTGCTACCGGGTGCTTTTTTAAACCGTTATATGTGCTGCCGGGCCGTTTTTTCATATTTTCGTTTTTCAAAAATCTTCAAACATTCATATCTTTTTTTCTGAACGCCTAAACCCCATAAAATGACTGCCTCGTGGCGAGTCTAGCCCTCACAAGCAACTTCCATTGACCCTTCCGTTTTGCAGCCACACACCCGCTCTGTATAGAGCCCCCACTGTGTAGTGTTACATAAGGACTCATTTGTTCCGGGCCTTGGCCCAGGGTGTTGCTATACTGCCGTGTTGCTATGCAGAGCATGGGGTTGTAGGTAGCGAAGCCAAGACGCCCGTAAAACTTCAACAGGGAGTCGTCAACGCAAATGTCCCGTCGAGGAATGTAGACAGTGGCAAACTTCTGAGCAAGATGGTCGACGACTGGGCGCACTTTGAAGAGGCGGTCAGCGCAGTCCTCCAGCATGGCAGTGTTATCGTTGAAGTGCAAGGACTGCAGGATGGCAAAGAAGCGATCTGGGGGCATGACGGACGGGAATAGGCTCATCTTCAGGGTGGGTGGTGGGGTGCTTCGCAATGCCCGTCATTATGCAAAGGCCCAGAAAGGCCTTCAGTTCTCTAGTGTTCAGATCAGTCCATGATCGCATGTGCTCCGATGTCGTAGCGGGCCTCTGCAGGGCATACCGGTTGGTCTCTTGCACTATCTTGTTGTAGAGAACGTCATCAAAAAACAGCTCAAAGGCTTCACTGCAGGTCGAGCTGCGATGCAGGTGGGGATCGACGGCACCACCATTACTTTAGGGGTGTAAGGTCTTTATCTGTCCACCGGAACGGTGCGGCACTGCTGCTGGTCGACGCGGCGTCTGTGTACGGGACTGTCTCTTGCGCTTGGCATATACCACCAAGGGTACATTACTGTCAATTTCTGTACTTGACTGTACTTGAGCAGGTGACGGCGGTGATGAAGACGAAGAACCTTTGTCTGAACTGAGATAAAACTCACTTTCACTGGAAGAACCGGACTCTCCGGATATAACTTCAGCCTTGTTGTCTGTGCTCTGAATAACACGATACCCAATATGAACACATGTAGCCACTGCACGGCGATTTTATTCTCAAGCAGCGAGGGCCGAGCCCTGTCTGTCAACGTGGCAAGGGGCAGCAGCGCCGGGCCGGGTCATTCATGGGGCGCAGGTGCATAATGAGCCCGCACAGCCCGCGCTTTGTCTTCAGTGCAGTGCAGCGATAATCCGCTACGAGCGCCCGGCAGCACAAACAATAGCGTTCTGCACAAACAATACATGGATTACCTCTGCTAATTGCAGCGCTCTGCGCTGAAAGAATACAGGGATTGATTGGCAGTGCCTGGCAGCTCTCAGCAGCTTGTAATTTTATTACAGGCTTTTATAAGTTTGGTCACCCCGGCTATAAAATAAAGTCCCAATTCTCCGGCCCTAGCAACCCATTATTGCCTAAGACCAATTTATTTACCTCCAATGATGGCCTAAACTTTTTAAGTGACAGCACCAAACTTTTTAAGAAATGCCCAGCAATTTTTTTTTTTTAGTAAAGTTCCGATTTCGGAGACCCCGGCCACAAATATAAGGCCTATGCCTCCGGTACCGGAGCCCCCGGCTGGAAGTGGTTAACATTATTTGCAATTCAAACTACTTAAAGACAGTTCACCCATTCCTACCGGTCAAGAAATCACAATGTAACACAAGTTGATAAAACACCAGCCAGCAACAACAGTGGCCCTGAACAATGACATACGTGCACACATACATGCATTTCAACTCCTACGATACATTGGTAGCGGGGTACTTGAGGTGATTTCACTGAGTTTGTTCTTTCCACAATGTTGCTTTGCTACCGTACGTGATGCACTGGCCTTTGTGTTTCCAAGCATAACAAGTGATAGTGGCAGAAACAAGTCATTTAACAGTGGTTTGTGATAATGGATAGGAAAAAAATCATTCATAATGGCAAACCACCAATTTCAGGACATTATCAGCTTCAAATAAAAACATATTTTTATTCCCTTATGTGTTTAATTGTTATGATATTCATAACATTATTCTTCAAAAAAAGGTTCTTCCAATCCTCTTTCTCTTTAACCTTATTAATCAAATTTGTGTTGATGTGTATTTGAACAAAGAATATGAACAAAGCAATTAACCCCTTGACGACGGGAATTTCTTCCCGAAAGCCAACTCCAAGAATTCCAGCCTCGCTTGGCCACAAAGGCCACCTGCCAAACCGCAATGCTTGGTTTGTGGCCCTGTGTGCTCTGCATGCTTTGAATTAGAACAGTGAAAAGGCTGATTGTTCAGTGGCATGCGGCTCTACTCACGCTTCCACATTCCAGTTGCCTCTTTTCAAAGTGGGGACTATTGTGAAACTGGTGATTATGATGCAAATTCCGTCTTTTCATTTCTGGGCTACACACAAAGACAATTACCATATACACAAGAGCCAGCATGATCTGCCTTCTTTCACTTTGTTCGCTCGAGCGTGGGCCAAAAATAATAGCCGAAAAGCGGGCTGAGGATCTCAATTTTTATGGCGGGTCTAGCCGCCTCCCGGCGCGAAGGGGTTAACCTTCAGTAAATTTAATCCAAAAATTATTCTTATAACCCAATCATATGCTAAAATTTGGAGCAGTCCTTTACAAAGTGCACATGCCTCAAATTCTTACCTGAAGATCTATATATGAGATATCAGCACATTGATCGAGACCTTCAAGCAGCACGACTCCACAGTGCTCAATGTGCAGACATATAAGACGAGGACAAGTTGTCAGAGATGACAGTGAAAAAGGCGGTGAATTCTCAACCATGACTGTGGTTACCTACCATTGTTGAAAAACAAAACATACAAATGAAATAGTTTGCCTTAATTTACCATAATTGGTTTGATAAATTTCAACGACTACAACTCAGGTTGCATTGCATTTTATTAACATGTATGTGTGCTTCATGGTAGCAGTTTACTTTGGTGTCTGATATGAATTCATATCTTTAATATATTATCAGTGCACTGGAAGGAGGAATGAAATGAAAATTGGGTTTTTTCGCTGAGATTTGAATATTAACTCAAAACTGAAAATTTCCTGATTATTTGGGAACATTTTACACATTCTCGTCATACGCAAGTAGAAAACCTTAAAATGGACTTAATCTAACTTTTTGATTGTACACAATTTGTGCTAACAGCCAATCAATTGCTAATACTTACAAATACATTTATTTCTTCTCATTTGTGAATGTTGCAGTAGGAATGTTGCAAACATTCACATGTAAAGTAGTTTTGTGTAGGGCTACAATAAGATGCTTTTTCTAACTGAAAATCCTCTACCTAAAGACTTGTCATGTCGTTACCTTAACCGTTTAATGTCAGATTTTCTTACCCAATACAGCTGCTGAGGACAGGGTATTTTGCCCACAAATTCTTAACTTCGCAATTGCACATTGACCCAACCAAGCACGATGTGTTAATACGTTGACAACAGAAATGAAAAAAGAATTCTTAAGCGAGTTTACACATCTTCTGTGGAATAAATAGCGAAAAGTATGTGTGTTGACACACCATCCCGCATCAAGTGATTTACAAAATGACAAGATTTTGTACTTGTGACTTTGCAACATGCAGAAGCACGCAAAAACACTCTTCTAACTGACCTCTTGACATTTAAAGTAGGAATCAAAATTTCAAGAAAGTAAGAAAGGCTGGAGTACATGTATCTTGAGCTATGAAATATTTAATATAGACTTTCTATAATTTTCAAGAAAGCTCTCAATTTGTACAAGTGTCAAAGGGTATACCCTTTCGTCTTTCTATTACCAATACTTAATCACTTTCAAGGGTTGCAATTTAATTACTACATTTGTTTTCTGAAAGGTATCACACGGAAACAAAACCTGATTTTATTTAAAAATTGTTGATCAAAGAACTCAGACTGTTGACAAAATATATCACATCAAAAAGTAACATCTATTTCAGTATCTTACTATTGCTAACCTCTTGAACATTCCTAGTTAGCAAAACAAATATAGTTTTGAAAAAAAAATTAAGTGGAACTTAACGTTGACTGCCGACTACGTGTTACACATGTGCTAACAGGTGTACCGGATTCTGCCACTTTGAGTATACCCATAGAAAATGAAAGGTTTTGTACCATCAACTGCACACACTGGCATTGCTGATAACACAACAAATAGCCTGCCAGCAATGGCCAGGACACACATCTATTAAATGTTTAGGTTCAAATTATTGTTTTCCTTCTTTTTGCTGTACCAAATGAATCAGAGAAAAATGAGAACAAATTACCCATTCTTCCCATCCCGAAGCAGTTCAATCAATTGACAGTAATCAACGAATCTTATATATAATGTCTAAATCATAAGAGTGAACAAGTTCTTTTTTTTTCATTTTCCTCCCACTGTTAAGAAAAATAGTCCGTAACATGGTGTTTTTTTTCATGGACATATTTGTCAGTACACAAAACCCAAGGGCTCTCAAAACTGCTAAGAGCAAGTTGTCCTGATTTCTTTATACATGTAGTTCTGATTTCTGACTGTTCTGATAGTTCAATCTGATTATCTGATAGTTCAATCTGATTTTCTGATAGTTCAATCTGATTTTCTGATAGTACAGTTGATTTAGTACACTTCATTGGATCACACAATGTTCCTTATGGTCAGCACTTAGTCACTTCATTTAGTAATAATGTGGCAGGAATGGCTTAGTACACATAACATATAATACAATGCCAGCAAGTCTAAACTTTCACAAAATACAATATAGAGTATGTTGCGTAAATGGTGCAGAAAATCAAACAAGTTCATCATCCCATTGCCAACCTACCAATTATCTCGTCGTTACACGGTACAAGATAACTCCATGCCGTTGCCAACCTACCAATTATCTCATAGTGACGCGGTACAAGATAACTCCATACCATTGCCAACCTACCAGTTACCTCATAGTGACGCGGTACAAGATAACTCCATACCATTGCCAACCTACCAGTTATCTTGTCGTGACGCGGTACAAGATAACTCCATACCATTGCCAACCTACCAGTTATCTCATAGTGACGCGGTACAAGATAACTCCATACCATTGCCAACCTATCAGTGATCTCGTCGTGACGCGGTACAAGATAACTCCATACCATTGCCAACCTACCAGTTATCTCGTTGTGACGCGGTACAAGGTAACTCCATGCCATTGCCAACCCACCAGTTATCTCATAGTGACGTGGTACGGGACAACTCCATACCATTGCAAACCTACCAGTTATCTCGTCGTTACACGGTACAAGATAACTCCATGCTATTGCCAACCAACCGGTTATCTCATAGTTACGCAGTACAAGGTAACTCTGTGCCATTGCCAACCTACCAGTTATCTCATAGTGACGCGGTACAAGGTAACTCCATGCCATTGCCAACCTACCAGTTATCTCGTCGTGACGCGGTACAAGGTAACTCCATGCCATTGCCAACCTACCAGTTATCTCATAGTGACGCGGTACAAGGTAACTCCATGGTATTGCCAACCTACCAGTTATCTCATAGTGACGCAGTACAAGGTAACTCCATGCCATTGCCAACCTACCAGTTATCTCGTCGTGACGCGGTACAAGATAACTCCATACCATTGCCAACCTACCAGTTATCTCATAGTGACGCAGTACAAGGTAACTCCATGCCATTGCCAACCTACCAGTTATCTCATAGTGACGCAGTACAAGGTAACTCCATGCCATTGCCAACCTACCAGTTATCTCGTCGTGACGCGGTACAAGGTAACTCCATGCCATTCAGCCACGAGTTACAGTTTTCTTACAGAGGAATTAGAAATGAGTGCATCAAAATATATTGACCCTGAAAAACTACAAGTATCCATGAAGTATTCCCGTATGCAAATGGAAAGCCATGTGAAATTATTCATGGCAGTCAACATGTTATTTACCAAGGAGTATTTATACACTATCATTTCAAAGTTTGAAGTGTGTCTAAATGCCATTCCTTTAGCATGAAATTGCCCAGGTACCCTGAACATCAATGAATAGCAATTTATGTCAACAGTCTAAACATTTTATATTTCTACAGGTGGTAATAACTTTCTAACCAATAGGTATAAATATATGCAATATCACACCTGTCTAGTTTTATTTTTTCAGCAAATAGCCATTGAACATTTTGGTTTTCTGACTTTTTATGAGTATGTTGAACTCTTGTAGGAATCTGACTTGTTTCTACGGTTCAATTATCATGCTTTCAGATTAATTAAAGCATGCAGTACATTTTCAGTTCTGGTTCTGGTTTCCAGTCACACATTCCTCCATTCATGTGAACTCTTATAAGTAAATCCCCCATTAAAAAAAAAGCATTAAGTGGGAATGTCATCCATGAATTCCAATTCACCATCAGTAACTTTGATCACAGCAATCTGATCACAATTAGATTCATCACAGGATTTGTATTATGCCAGCAGTTGATCTACATAACTACTGCTGTTGAAAGACTGCATCATGTGCTTAGCCTTAGATATCAATACACCTACAATGTAACTGCAGTAATCAGAGATGTTGTTTACCTGCGAGAGTTGACTTCCTGGCTGTGAAGCAGCGAGCAACTGAGATGCTTTCAGAGCAGGAAGTTTATTGGCACCATGGACTCTCCTTAATGGTCGCCTTGTCTCCTTACACTCCACATCTTTAATATGACATCTGCTCCAATCAATGAGGTACATGTATGTTATTTCGGACTGGATGAAATCTTACAAGGCAACTGAAGTTCATATGTAAATATACTCATTTATGTAACATTGCATCTCTAGCAGAATTTTGATGCCTCTTTTGGTCATCTCAGTTTGGATGATTCTGTTGAAGTATCTTCAGGTTGATTTGAAATGCACATCGGTATAATGATGCTTTGTTGGTGGCCTGTTTGACTTATCTTTAATGTACAATTCCTTCTATCTTACCTGAGAGAGACACAACCCTGTATCCATAGGAGCCGTCTTGCCTCCAGGTTGGCACCTAGGGCTAGGTTTGTGTTGCTTTTTTGGTGATGGAGGTCCTCTACTGATTTCACCTTCTCTAGAATTGCTTGCCCAGCATTACACTGAGCATCACTGTCTAACACAGCTCCTTTCCTATCTGGATACACATCAATAGTTTCTGAAAGGACCTGTAGAGTTGAACCTTTCAAGATTGTAGCTGCAGCCTCTTTCTTGGTGATACATTCTCTCACTGAGTCACCTGATATTAACTTAGGACTCCCTCTATCTGCTTCCTGAGAAGAGGTACTGTTATGATTTTGCAGCTGAACATCCATACCTGGATTGGCTGGCAAGGATGTATCCAAGGTCTTGTCTGGCATGATTTGGTTGGATGTTTGTATAGAAGTATTTGCAGGTTGTCCTTCAATTAAGTCAGTATCAGTGTACTTGTGCTTTAGTGTCTGACTTTCCTGTGTTTTGGTTAAAAATACTTCCACAGATTCACATGTTGGCCCATCATGCACATCTACATGATCCACTCTCTCATTATCTGTCAGTTTTTCATCAGTAACTTTAGAAGTTGAGTTTGTCTCATTTTTAATTTTGGACAAAATTTCCAGTGTTCTTTCTTCTAATTCTCTTTCTTTCTTCAACTGTTCTTCATGCTGGTGTTTTTCTTCCTCTCTTTTCTGTTTTTCCAACATCTCTATTCTTTTCCGTTCTTGGTCTATCCTTTCCTTTTCCAGTCTCTCTTGCTTCTGTCTTTCTTCTAATTCTCTTCTACGTATTTCCTCTTTTCTCCTCCTTTTGACACAACAGAAGTAAACAAACTCAAAGAACATATGAAAAAACTAACTTACACACTTACACTAACAAGAAGGATATGTGTAATGAACCTTTTGGTGTAACTGTGTATTTCCCTGTAATAAGTTTTTCCCTGTAAATTTTTATGGTTAGTTGACTGTAGCCTGCTCCTGCAATGGACAAACAATATGGCCTACACTAATACTGATACAAGTTTAGTACAAAGCTGAACTATGAGTAATAAAAAATATGCAGTTTAACCTTAACAATCCAAAACCAGCCAAATTCCAACACCACGGTTGTTGGAATCTGTCAGGATGAGTACTGCACTCTTGTATTGGCTTTGATATGTGGGATTAGGCACACCACAAATAAACAGAGTCCACCTGTTTATGTGCACAGTTTGCGATGTACATGTAGCATTGAGTTTTGCAAGGATGTACTGTACATGTAGGTTACTAGTAAAACACCCTACAGTATTAATTAACCCCTTCCTGCCAGGGCAGTTATCAATGTTGACGATGCTGGGCTGGGATATTCATCATTTTTTTCAGTTTTCAAAATTCTTTGAAAATTCCTATCTTTATTTACTGGACACTTACAAATGTGTGAAGGACTGTCTGTTGTCAACTTTAGCCTGACAGATAAAATCTATTGACGCCTGAGTATTTCAGGCAGGCCTGCAGCCTTGTAAAAAGAGCCAGATTGTGCAGTGTTATATAACTTTCTTTTGTTAACGAACGTGGCTCTGTGTGCTGCTGACCTCATTTCAACAGGGGCCAGATTAGCATGCAGCCGCTTGCAGCGGTGCTGTGTGGCTCATTGCTGTAGTGGTGGAGTGCTTTTTACAAGGCAGGTAGCAGACCTGGCTGAAATACTCGGGCATCAATAGATGTCATCTGTCAGATTAGAGTAGCCACCAGGTGGGTGTAAACATCCAGTAAATGAAGTTATGAAGTTTTAAAGAATTTTGAAAACAAAAAACAAAGCAAAATTACCCGGCCCAGCAGAATCAACATGGATAAATGGGCCTGGCACAAAGTGGTTAAGCACTGACTCAGACTCATCCAAGTATTCATTTGACCCAAAGGCAAGTCATGGAACTGCCAAACTTGGAAATGAACACACACTGAAGAAAAAGCAAGAATTTATTCATTTTTAATTTTTTTGATTTTTGATTTTCTTTTGTAATGGAAATGTCGGCTCAAATCCTCAGACAGAAACATTCATGAGGCAGGCCAGGAGACATTTGAATAGGTTTCAGCCAGAAACGTGTGCATCAGCAACTGGACATCACTGTAAGAAATGACTGCTATAACAAACATTTTCCATGAACCCTGTAATGTTCATTATGGCAGGCTTGTACTAAGCTCACTTCCAGCAAACATACTTGTAAAGTGTAGTAAGCCCTTGTGTGCTTAGATAGTAATGTACTCAGACACTTAAGTTTGAATCCAGCACCAGAAATATTTGGCCAATGTTATGCATTCCGACTGTTGGAATCAACACCATCAACACCATCAACACCATCAATACCATCAACACCATCAATACCATCAACACCATCAACACCATCAATACCATCAATACCATCAACACCATCAACACCAACAACACCATCAACACCATCAACACCATCAACACCATCAACACCATCAATACCATCAACACAAACCTCTCCTCTTCTTCCTTTTTTTTCTTTTCTTCTCTCTCTCGCTTCCTCCTTTGCTCTTCAGCTCTTCTCAAGGCAACAATCTCCATCTGTCTATTCTGAAGCTGTCGTTGTTGTCTTTCTTCTCTCAACCGTTTTAATCGAGGAAGGTACTTCCTTCTAACTCTGTGAAAAAAATATACAGCGTGAGAACTATTTGCCATCAAAATAAACAGGAGATTTCTGTTCTGACCAAATCAAAGTAGATTTTATTCTAAAGCCTTATAAAATGAGTTGGCTTAATGACAACAGGGTGTACAATTTATGTTGCCATTTATTTTACATTGTTTAAGAATAAAAACCAAGTTATTACACGGGACACAGAATCACACATCAACACAAAGACATTAAAAACCTAACAACGGAATACCAAGAAATACACACACAAGCTTTTCCACTGCCTGTAAATATGTAGAGCAAATGCAAATGTGACCCAACCAAGTAAAACAAGTCACAAGTTACAGGTTTGAGTTAATGGCCTTCAAACAAATCTTACATAATGTAAATCAAAGATATCCACTGATTGGAGACCAAAATGTGTGATGCATCTTAACAAACATATCAGTTTACTTATAAAATTTAAATAAAATTCCTCAAACATAAGACATGTGGTCATTAATAGCAATCAAAGGCCACATTTACCTTGAAAATGCTTCACAACAATTAAGCTATTTTTGCCCGAAATAATAACCATTAACCCTGAACTAAAAGTAGTTGATTATACTTTGACAAACAAAACAGATTTCTTCATGGAATTGTTTGGTTTCACAATATACTTCCTAGATTTCTCCCCAAATGTCTCACCTATATGAGCGCACTGCAGCCTGAATGAGTGTTGCTGCTTGCAATCTTTGTCTCCTTTTAAACTCCCTGTCAGCAGCAAGATGATGTTCAAACTCTTGTTTCTCCTTTTCTGTCTCTTGGGCAAATCTCTCAATTTCAGCCTAAAATGCAAAACACATTAATGCACGGGTGCCAAAGTGTAATATCTCCTCAGCAAACAGAAATGTTCAAGGTATCATATTGTACATGTACTTTCTAGAGCTGACAACTGAATTTCAGTTGAATGCTAACAAGAATTTTAATGAATGAAGACTAGTTTGAAAACTGATACTACATACAGGACTGGAGTTTTGGGGCTTGAGACAGAAATACCCTTTCACGGTCCTTTATGGAATGATTGTATGTTCTGGATATATTCCATTTTAACATCAAACAAAAAAAACCTTTAAACTAAAAACACAAGTAACAATTATTTTAAAAATCATATACAGTGGAATGTCCCTATAATGAACATGGCCGTGTCCACACAAAATGTTCACTATAGAGGTCATTTGGTATAGCAATTTTCAGTCACTGACACAGGCCCCTGTTCTGAATTCCATCCCATATTCAAACATGTGCTGGCCTGCCCCGCAAATTGTTTTGGTATAAGGATTTAGGGCAAAAATCTACATGCAAAATAGGTTAAAAAAAGTAAGGAAAAAAACCTGTATTTTCTTACAGGTACACTGGACAGCAAAAGAAACTTGCCACTTCTGTCAAAGGCCACACATAAAAATTCAACCCAATTCAATACACAATTTTTGTACACAGGTATGCTGCAATCTCCCTTACTAATCACATGCCCCAAAGCAAGTGATTATCTTTATAACAAAGAAGAAATTGACATGTACAGCAACTTGGTTGCACAGTTACACTGGTTCCTGTTGGTAATCTATGGAACTTAAACAAATGGGCCCCGCTGGGTATCATTCAAATACAGTCGCACTAGCTAGAGGCACAATTATGTCTGAAGTCGGCAATGAAATGTCAGGCAAGCATATTTAAAAACGATCAAAACATAACGCATTTAATGAAGATTTCTTTGAGTCAAGTAACAAATGCTAGTGTCTGCACATTTATTTGCTGTTTTGGTAATTTTTAAAGCTCCAATCTGCCGGCTTTGTAGCAATTATCATGCAAGATTTTCCACCCTGTCCAGCATCACCAGTATTGTATTGCATACACAGTACTGGACAGCCTGTCTACATGACCGCCTGTAGCTGTAGACGTGACATACGCACTTTACATGCGATGCATGCTACTAACTAACGATGCAAACCGCAATGCGTGTTGGCTGTTGTTGCGTCATGCGTGTGATTTTCCCTAATGTTGAGTTATTTATCATCAGTTCAACATATGTTTCTTATATTTAAAACAAAGTTTTAATGATCGGTTTAAGTGCACAGTCAATTTTATCATAATTTTCTGGGCTCTGCTTCAAGTCTTCATTCAATATTCTGAATAATCACATGATTTTTATCAAACCCTGTATAAAATTGTACTCTTCAATGTTAATCCTTGGCTAGATCATATTCAGTGCATATGTGAATGAGATTTTTATTTCATTTATTTATTCATTATATAAGTGGCACTGTAAATTTTGATGATAAAAAAAGATGAAGAAATTTAAACTTTCATTTATGAATGCTTACTGATGTCACTGCTGCATTATTTTTGAACGAGCCATTAAGTACAAACATGAACTACATGTAATACACAGGTTGGAGATACTGAAGCAAAGTTTCCTCAGGATCATGACATACAAACACCATTGTTTTAACGAGTTTGACTTCAAAAGGAATTTGTGCATGACTGATCATGCTTTCATTTTTGTACATACATTGTACATACTGTACATGTACATTCTCAGCAGCAGACTTTCCTATCCTAAGCGTGGGCTCTGTCACCGGCCCAACTCCCATTATCAAATTTCTTTCTATATTGTAAGTAACGTTTTCGGCTGGCATGTTAAGTTTTGCCTAGGTGCAGTTTTCATTTCATTGCATTTTACTTTACATAGATGTTTGATTTGTTGTCCCAAGCTTTTTGGAAATACAGTGGTGACAACTTGCACGCTCCAGTTGTCCAAATCTACAAAGCCATGTGCCCTGTGCACACATGCATGTATTTCCAGCAGGAAAATAGTCAACATGTGCCCATGATCACAAGCTCCATCTTCTATTGGATAAAGTGGAAGGACTAAATACAAATGTACGTTAAGACTTGTTAAACATGAAGACACTCACGGCATGAATGCATGTGGCACATTGGTGAAATATGCTTTTTTCAGCTGTATATGAACATGTGGTGTAGAAATAAAATCATGCTTTGATGTTAGAATCACAATGGAATTACTTTAATGTGTGCTTTCAATAGCTGTTTCCTTGGAGATCAATGACTGTGTAGAGACATCATCTTTGCTACAGTCAGATTTTCACCTAAGTCGGGTGAAGTCGGTCTGTCCCATTGGGTCAAACTTATCCAAGGTTAACTGTACATATGTGATCTGATTTACAATTGATTGACCAATTTGAGGAAAGAGTGTGTCTGAGTGTAGCAGTCTCATTATTTATCTCTGTTGGTTATTCAAATCACACCAAAGTACTCTACATATTTCTCACTTTAACATGAATAACAGTACTTCTTCAAAACACATACCTGGTGCTTACAGAAGTCTTCTTGGCGTTTCTTGGATTCTAATTCTAGCTCCTGTTCTGCCTTCTCCTGGAATATCTTCAAGTACACATAAGAATATCAACAGAAATATTGGTTTATTAGCCTTTTTCAGTGAAAACTATTTCAAACTAATTTAAAAATGTAAAATACAAAATCTGTTGCAAACTTTTTGCTGACTATAATAACCTAAAATATGCATAGCTGAAAAGTCTGAAGGTCTGACATTTTGATGCTAGGAGAAACTTTCTCACAGGCAAATTAATTTGCTCTTCTTCAAGTGCAATGTCAAAATGCATGCAGTGTAACCTACATAGGACTATGGGTGTAACATGCAGGCTCTTACACTCTCTGTCTCTGTGGACTCACAAGTGAGATTCCCACTTGCTAGCTGGAAAAAGTTATAATCTAACACAATGAAATAAAATAAACATCAAACAAAAAAGAACCAATGCACAGACAATGGAAAAGGGACAGAAACACAAAACAGATCGAAATATTAATAATTTTGAAAATGAGCATTACTATGCTCAAGCTGATTTGAAGTGAATTCCAAAACTGGTTTCATTACTATACATGCAACCCTTTTCTGCCATTGAACTTCTGACAAGGCAATCAATGCAAACCTATCCAATTCAGCTTTACTCCCCACAAATATCATTCTATCGGAATGATCAATCCAATTTTCAGCGTACTGTATGTTCTTCATAGGATCAACACAGTATGGGTTGATTTCATAATACCAGAAAGGTCTCATAACATCTATACCAACTGCTGCTGAATGCTACATGTGTATGCGTAGGCTGATGATGTTGCTCTCACAGTGTCCACCCCATACACTGCAGAAGTAGAGGAGAAGCTGACTTCTGATATGGAGATCATATGTCAGTACCTGAAGAACTATCCATTGCCAAAACAGTTTCATCAATATTCCCCCTGCAAAACTACACAGCAAACTACCGACTGAAGGTGAAACTTGAGAGTAGAGATCTACTCAGCTTTGAGCCGAACTCCACATACTTGGAGTAAAACTGGACAGAAGGTTGACCTTCAAAAGCCATCTGGAAAACTTCATGAACAAGATCTCTGCCAGAGTTAGAGGCTTGTCCAGTCCAACATGGGGTACATCATTCAGTACTGTTAAATCTTCAGCTGCATGTGCTGCTGCTTGTGCCCAAAGTGCTCACACTCGTGAAGTACACAAAGACGTGCCCCTTCATGATGCCATGCAAATAGTTTCTGGCTGCATCTGTTCTGCTCCAGTGAGCTACCTTCCATTCCTGTCTGGTGTTTTGCCACCCAAGACATGATGGAACAACATCTGCTAGTGACTGTTTTGCAAAGCTGCCAGGCTAAGCTACATGCTGCATGATACCCTCTATGAACTGGAAGCTCCACACCGACTTGAATCTAGGAAACCCCTCCATCCATAAATAAAGAACCTTGAAGCAGAGGATTTTACTTTCCCAGTTTCCAAGCTTGGTCCTCTCATCCTCAAGGTAGCAACCTTCCTAGAAAGCTGGCTGCGATCAAGAGTTGGTCACTTTGCAGCAAACATGAAAAGCTGCGGCCTAGCAGACTCTGATCTTTGTGCATGCAGTGAGTTTAGATGTGCATATGTCCTGACAGGGTGTGCCGTGATAGGACTTCCTTGCCAACTCACTGAAATAGACATCCCCAAACTGGTGGCTTACATGTACTTCTCTAATTTGGAAAGAATGTCTAAGATATGAAGAACAAAGTCAACGACAATTCAAGTAAGAAGTTAGACAGCAATAGACCTGGAACCAAAGAAGAGAACTGGTAGAGAAAGCATGAAGACAAAAATGGACAAGGTGAATTTAGTTTACCTGTCTTTGCTGCTGCAATTGCTTCAGCTCATCTGAATGTTGTTTTTGTTTGGCTGACCTGTTCTGATCCTTCAGTTTATCTCTTGATGCTTGTTGCAGAATTTGATGTTGTGCTTCTTGTAGCATGTCGCGTTCTTGTTGCTTCAGTTTATTATCCAGCTCCAGTAAGTCTTTCCAAGCTTTTTGCTCCAAAAAGTCTGCTGCTCCAAACATTGTCAACTCACCTTCAGACACAAAAATATAGGGGATTAACTGATATGTTCATCAACAGACCTATTTAACCTCTTAGTACCTATACTTATGCACTCTATTGATCATTTGTTCACTGGAGAGTATTGTGAAAAACACAGTGGTACACCGCACAACCTCCTTCAAACAATGAGAAACACTGCTTGTCCTATTTACTCTTTTGTACAGCAAGTATTATTTATTTCAAAGAGTATAAAAACTCATTTCTACCAATTACTTTGTTTCTTTACTTTAACCTTACATTCATGACCTTTGACCTTTTGAAATGAGAAAAGTAATAAAAATACCGGGAATTGTACGAACAAGAACAGGTTAGCCTTTGCAAATGATATCAATCATCAAAACATACATACCAAACTGGTTGATCACACTGGTAATGTTTCGTCACAAATATGACACATAGGGCCTAATGACCTTTGACCTCTACATACAAAGACAAGCATCATTATAAATTTGTGACTTAGATTTAATTTGAAGAAAAATTTATGCAATTAATGACAAATCCTCTTGACCCTCAACATCACGTACAGCAACCTCACCTCTACATAACCTTTGACCTTAAGACATAAATATACAAAACAATAAACAAATTGAAAGGAATTGAAAAGACAAGAATTCTAGAAACAGTAAAACCACATTCTTTTTTTGGGGGGTCGGGGAATGTCATTTTGTTGCAGATGATTTTTCTTTTCAGAAGAAAACTTGCCTCTCCTGAAGATGTTGGACCAAATAGAAATAGGCCTGGGCTAGGCTACATACATGTATTTAAAAAAAATAAAAAATTTTAAAATTGACATAAGAACACAATACAATGGACACGTAAAAAAAAAACCCAAATTTGTAAACTGCTTGGCATTTATTTAAGTTGAAAGTCTCGATTAGCTTTTGCTGAAAGTCGTTTCAAAGTCGTTTGGGGTTTACTTTGCCTAATTTTAGTTTGTAGGAATGCTCCTACACATTGCAATACAGTAGCTACCTGTGAATGCCACTTGCATGATCAGGCAAGAGTTCCATAAACAGACGCCACCAAAAGGCAAAATAACCTTCCAAAAATTATCTTGCCACAGATCTCCAGAAGCCACAGGTCGCCATGATGCAGACACAGGGTATACATGCACTTACACACACTATGCATATACATACATGTGCATGTACGTTTGCCTACCGTACATGCATCATGCGCAAAACGTCTGAAGGAACTGGGTGCTTTGACATTTGAAAGGTCATTACATCATATTTTCTACAGCAACAGTCATCTTTCGTTATTTTATCCAAAAGGGGAAGTCTCAAGCTCCATTTCAATATAACTATAGTGGTTGCTGTTCGTGTGTGGCAAAATAATACAGCATGACAAAATGAGGACTGATTTTGGGATGGTTTCAGGCACAACAGTGAGTAATGGGCCGAGCAGTTTTCGGCGCAACAGGGACTAAAGGGTTAAGTGTACAATGTACATCAAACCTAACTACAAGAAGTCAAAAGGAACAAAGAATAATATGACCCCAAATTTCCTAAAGCAATTGCTATCACCTGTTGTATGTAATGCCAGCTGCTGATGTAGTAAGTCTGTTTTGTCTCCAAGGTCAGTTTCAGGGTCTGTCAGGTGGCCTCCCACATGATCTCTCACATGATCTGACTCTTTCCGTTCCTCATCTTCAACTTCACTCAGGACCTACATGTATGAATGTGTAGGGCATTAAAATAAACTATCAAGTTATAAGCAATAATATTAATATTGTACATTTAGAATAATACAATTTGATTAGACTTGATGAGACACCATGTATCGAGTAAACGTCACTTGAATGAAATGAAAACTCAGCAAACCAGAATGGGAGTGGTGTGCTGTAGGAGCTGCAGCACCCTCAATGGTTTAGATAGCACTTGGTGATACAACAAACTTAATGCTGTTCCACTTTTAGAAAACATGCACACACGCATATACTGTCCTAGAAACTACTCAAGGAGTGTCCATTGGGCTTGTCAACCACATCATGATGTGTGAATTAGTAAAAAAAAGAAAGGTTTTATACTTATGAATGCTGCATAAGAGAATACTTAATTTACAAATGTAATTCTCATAATTTTCTGTATGACACTTGGTTGGTAAAATAGCAAGAGGTGGACTCTCCTCTCACAATTGAACTGGGAGAGGAAACTTAAAATCCTATAATAACACTACCGGTAAATCAAGGTAATAATAATAATAATAATAATGAATTATTTAAAAACGCTTTCCATGTCAACGACATCTCAAAGCGCTATACAGTAAAATACAAGAATTAAATTAACTTTATATAATCAAAACAAAAGTAACAGAAGTTATAAAACAAAATTAAAAATTAAGCAATAAAAAAATAAACATTAAATTAAAATATTCATAAAACGAAGAAATTAAAGCTAACAAGTATAAGAAAAGTAATAATCCTTACATAAATGTGTTTTTAAGCGAGATTTAAATGTATCCAAAGTGTCAGCAGAGCAAATTGCTACTGGTAGCCTGTTCCACAATCGAGGAGCATATATTGTGAAAGATCGATCACCATAGTATTTAGTTTTACCAACTGGCTGTTGTAAACAAACTACTCCAGAAGTTGTCGAGCGCAACGTGCATGTATTCGATCGAACATCAAGTAATTCACATAAATAATCTGGAGCTATTCCTTTCATAATCTTATAGACAAAACATGCAATTATAAAAAGGTGAGACCAGATCACTACAAGAAACCCACAAACTTTGGTTGGTATTATTTTTCATGTACATACATGTAGCAGGTAAATGGCATCCGCCATGCACAAGTACATGTAAGGAGTTCCATGTTTAAAACATTTGAAGCAAGATATGGGACGCAGAGAATTCCCCCCCCCCCCCGCCTTTGTGTTGGTCATTGTTTGATCGGAATCTAAGGAATTCTTTACAGACTTCTATGGGGGATGTGTTACAATAGTCTATAGTGTGTATAGGGATTGGACAGGTAAGGGGGGTACCCCTCCATCCCATATCTTGCCTGGTATAGTTTAAAAAGAGATTCAAATTATTACATATTGTTTATGTGTAATCATCATAATATTAATATGATAATTTGTCATACCTCTGTCTTAGATACCGGTACTGGCCTAGAACAATCAAGTGACAGGGCAATAATATCACACTCACTGTGAGACATCTCATTCTGCCGATAGCATGTGCATATGCACAAGACAGACAAGCTTCGGGAAAGTTAGAGAGTAACCATTGCCACTCATTTATTCGGTTTTGTGTGGTACCCATGATATGTTTTGTGCTTGGGTTACCAGGCAATCTGATAAATGGTTGCACTTGTACCAGTATAACAGACTCGTTCCCGTCCTCGAAGCATATAAGGTAATGCAGGGACCACTAACTAGACTACATGACATGTGGACTAGTACTCACTGATACCCGCACTACTTTCATATTAAAGTTTATGCAATTAACGAAAGTGAGGTAACAGTGCATTCGCAGATGATATTGTGTATGTCTAATTATACAGTTTGACAGTAGGCCTATTGTCTTCTGAACTTATGAAATTCAGAGCTTGTTTCTTTGGAAGAATTCCTCAGACTCAACATAATCAAGTACCTCGAGTGTTCAAACCATCATATCCCACATCATAGCCGTCACCAATGGTTGAATATCATCTTCCCTTTCATCACTTCATAATCCACCTCCAACCATGAAAACCTCAACAGATTTTTGGCACCTTAATCAAGAGATAAGACCCCATCTCTGTCAATTATTTGATATGCCATTATGCCAAATTATCAACAGTCACCTGTATATCCTGTGAAACATTGCAAAAATCAACCAATTTTCGGTAGAAAGCCACACAGAATCCACCACAAATATGTACGCAACCCAAAACCATGTTTCGCTGTATGTATTGCTGGTTTGTTTCATATGCATATTCTGGACCCGCTGCACCCATTTCCATATGCGTGGAAATATACAATATACATGTACCCCATTCTGCCATCACTTTCAATACTATCGATGCTCCAGCGCACCCATTATGTATACCACTGTATCTCAGAAGGAATAACACTATTGGTTGTGTACTTCTTGATTGCCTGTACTAGACTTTACCAAGTCATACATAAATATTATTTTGCAAATAATTCCACCAAAAGTATTAAACCCCAAAACAAATCCGTAAACCAACATCAGATTTTTAAAAATCTGGAAATGCAGAAAAATCTGCAGGAATCTCACTCCTGCTATATACCCAACAGACACATACTACAAGAACGGCTCTTCAACTTGATGAATCTAGTTCAAGAAGTAGTACATGTAGGTCCCTTTTCCAAAAATCACCTTATCATTACAGCAGTGAGTACCAGTTCATGTACACTGTACATTATTTCTTTTTAGCCTCTCCCAAAATTTGATAATTCTACTATCTGGCAGAAACGTTCTCCTTCCATGTTGTGTTTACTGTCATACATTTGAGTAGCTCACCTGAGTCACCAGGTTTGAACCCTATGCCACTCAATTAGCTCCAATACCATAACTCTGGGCTTACAAGGGTCAGCCACTGGAAGCTATGCTCATGAAGCAGATTCAGAGATGGAATGATGTCACAGCCATGTAGTCTACCATCCCATAGCTCAAGTAGGAAATAGACCTCTTTTGTTAACAAACGATCAACATTTTAATGGATGTCAAATAGCTACAAGAAGGTCACCCTGCAATGGCTTTTGATTCAAGATACATAATGACTTCATTCGTGTTAAGAGTGAGACATTTTCATGTAGTACTTGGTTGGCAAAATATAACAGTGTTGTAGTAAAAAAATATTATCCCGCAAGGAACCACAGCAGGATTCTAGTTTTATTGGTTAAAACATCCTCATTTAGCAATTCCATACGAAAATGGAATTTTAACACTGTCACTGACCTCATTATCATGGGTAAGAAAATAGAAATACAGTAAACTCCGGCTCAGTCGGCACTCAAGAAATTATGACAATTTATGCGAATGCCGACTTGTACTGTAGGTCATTAGTTTGCATATACATACGTATTGCCTATGTACCGGTACATTATGATTCCTTGCAATAATTCAATGGCTTTGATTTACCCTGGTTTATTTCTACCTCCATGGTCAATCCCAGCAAATTCATTCTTAATTATTGTCCTCAGGGCTGCAAATTCAATAATTGATCTTGTGCCCCTAAGAACAAAGCAATGATTACATTCAATAAGGCGACCCCTAAAATGGACAGAGTGCATGCGTGTAGCACTAGAGGGGTTACTGGTATTGATGTACTCAAGCTGGCCGATCATCAACCACAGCCTGTGCTGCTAATAAACGGACATCCGTCAAGCAGTGTGGGACTTGTTACTTGACACTTCTTGGCAACCGCAGTGAAGGAAACTGATACCGAAGCACGATTTTCTCTTAATGCCAACTTACAGAAAGGAATTCTGGTGGTTTTGTGGAAAAGGGACCAAGAAAAACATGCCAACTTATACAAAATGACGACTTATAAATGCCAACTTAGAAATGAAATTTTCAATGGAAATGCATTACAGACAATTGGGACTTTTGTCAAAAGGCCAACTTAGACGATATGACGAGTTACACGATGCCGACTTATTTCTACGTGGAAGATTACTGTAATATGTAGTACCAGTAACTTGGGTTTCTCTTTCAATTTTTATAAACTCTTTTTGTGTTAGAATTCCAATAACAATGTCAGTAACAGTGTGACTAGATTCCACTTGTGTGTGAAATTAGCCAAGTCAACCTAGGTGAGCTACTCAAATCCAACCATTATACTTTTGTACCGAAAATGTTGAAAATTTGAAGAGTGGGGTATAGTTATTCTTACCCTATCTCGTAGTTCATCTGGATCCTCTCCAAGTACAAAAGCCAATTCTTTCATCTCAGCAGACTGGTAGTAGAATTCATCACCATCCTCTATTCCATCAATAGCATATTATGGGAAAACAGGAAGAAAAATGTGCTAGAAATGATCACTTGTGAATACGCTCAAGCTAATGAGGGCACAAAGGCACCAACAGGTGGTTTTTATTCCAAGTTTACTGAATTTATACAACAGATTTTATATAAATCTGTATGTTTTACTTGTATCATCAAGTATGTATTGGGTATAAAACCGAATGATGGAGTAAATCTTCCATGTGTCTCTGTATACACACATTACACACATAGCTGCTAATGCACTGAAGACTGATTGTGCAATGACCTTTTCCAAAATGTACCATCAAGAGACAAGACAACAGCTGTGACCATTTCTTGCATTGTCTGGGGAAAGATTTTTCTTAACAATGCAAAATGCCTGAAAGTTGGACATAGTTAAAATGGTAAATTTTGTCACAACTACAAATGAAGAGAAGACATCAGCCAAAAGGATGGAACAGCCTTTGTATGGCTACATGTAACTCTTATAGCAGGTTGTTCAGACTTGCCAAATTACCCATTCCTTATTATAAGAAACAGAAAACAAAATTTACAAGAAGCTTGAATTTGTTTTTTATACAGTCAACTCTCGGTAATACGAGCTCGGGTAAGACGAGACTCTAGTTTAGACGAGCATATTTGCCAGTCCTAACTGAGTTGTGCACATTCCTATGAGAGAAAAAATGTGTAATACGAGCTCCGATGTTACGAGATTTTGGTTAATAACTGTCTATTTAGCACAAGTTTTTTGAAGGCAACTTGTCAATCAGCCAGTCACTCAATTTGGACAGGTGCTTCCGCAATTCATGCATTTACAGTGGAACAGCGCTGCAGTTTTCCTTCACCAAATCGAGCCATGTGTGTCCAGTGCTGCAAGAGAAACGAACAATGGGCGTTTGGGGTCCCTGTACCTAACGCGTACATGTAGAAATTCTGTGTGGCAGCTATCATACCGTCTGAACACAAGTGAGTGCCGCCAAAAGTGCTACGATATTTAGGACAGTGGTGAACAAAAGAAATTTTTGGGTTGATTTTTCCCTGCCCCCCCAAAAAATTCCCCAAGATCAAAGTCCCCCTAGGAAACTAATAAAACGTGTGTTCCGTAACCAAACACCTGGCCCAAAAATGCCCACTCCCCACCGTAACATAAAAAATATCATCCCTTACGATTTTGACACTTCTACAAATTCTCAATTTAAGAAAATCATGACTAAATCGTGGTTTTTAATCAAAAAATGTTTAAGAAAATAACCCCAAGTTTTGAAGAAACCCCTCGCTAATAATTTTTCACCAACCCACATGCCTTTCCAAAATAAAATCTGATATTTGCCCTCTGCTGTCCACTCCACCAATAGCTGGTTTCTTCCCATTTTTATGTGCAACAAGCCCAGCTCTGGTGTTGGTTACCAACTACAGTGTTAATGTACCTACGTTATGTGCATACTTGCAGATCTTATCACAGTGTGTGGGGCCGCGGACATGTGATACTGCATCGCTCCAAATCGACATGACTGGTGGAAATTCTGCTTCCTCCGTTCTTACATTTTATAATTATTCTTTATTACAAGTCTTCATTCATTAAACTATATCTCACTTTGATAAACAAATGTTTTAAGATCAAATTCATGTTACAAAATGATGCATACTTGTACACATGAACGGTCGATTGGTGATACATACGTCAAGCAGGACGGCAGCTTTCGCGTAAGACGAGGTGTGGATAATAGGAGCTAATTTATTAAGTCCCAAGGCCCTTGTAATTAACAAAAGTCGACTGTACAAGTATTATGTGAGTACAGTACCTAAGTGCATTGTAAATGGAGCTGGAACATATTGAAGAATTTGACAGTTTTGATTTTCAGTGACTCAAATGCTGAAGAGTAACATCTTTTTTCTTCTGCTTTGAAGTGACTCGTCTTTGGCTTCTCTTAAATTCTCAATTGTCCAAATTCCTTCTATTTTAAAAAAGTTGGGAGCACTGATTTTTCAAGCAGCTGAATGGTTAGCGTGATGGTGTTTGTTACAGCAGCATTCCATTTTAGCAAACAAAACTAGGAAAAATGTAACCTTACACCATCACATCTTAGAAAACTAAAGAGGGATGCACATGCTTAGATTACCTGTTCCCATGATTAATTATTACTGTACTTTAAATACATGTAACTATATACATGTACATTGTCAATGCAAGTACATGTACCTTGCGAAGCATCCTTCAAGAGAAGTTCACATTCCTCTAAGTCTTTTTCCAAGCCTTCTGATCGTTTGTTGATGACATTTAGGTATTTCTGTATGCTGTCTGGCATATTACTATCGGCAACATCCAATTCATCATCTTCAGAGCCAACCATCTCAACCTACATGGACAACATCAATGATCAAGTTACTCCTAAACTTCTGGTGTTTAATGAAGTATACTTTTAAAACAAGATTTTTCTTTTCACACTGGATGTTTCTCACTTCAACTGAATTTGTCCCTCTTGCAACCCCCCAGTGTTTTCAGTATTTTCATGTTTGCGTCCAGACTTGAGTCATCCCAAATAGTACATGTATGCATGCTTAATGCAAAATGTGGTAAAACCAGTAACTGTAACCCTTACTGCCTTCAGGCTTTCTCCAAGTACATGTACCCTGCTGACTGCTGAATCCAACAGGATACAACAGAAAAGTGGGAAGTCCACTGAACAAGACAGAATCCAACAGATTGAAAAACGGCCTTTTGTTCATTGCTCACAACAAAATCCCACAGAAAGCTCACTGTGGGATATATCGTTGGGTTTAGCATGGATGAATTGAGGTAATGCTAAGTCCAAAGAAATTTACAGAACAGTGAGGACAGTCAAAAACTCATTAAAACAGACAATTATTATGTTTGTTAGTTTTTTTAGAATTGGTTTTTTTTTTGGTTGCTTGTTTCCTTCTTCAATTTTGTAACCCAAAAAAATTGTGAAAAATATTATGAAAATATTAAATACCAAAAAGTTTTGAACAGAAACATTTCAACAAACTTCTGATAAGTCAATAGATACAAAGAGTTTTCACTTGTTGCTAGTCCTGCTGGCTGCATGAAAATTCTGCATGTACACCTGTACATCACTGAATGATCCCTACACTAGTACAAGGCTAGAATAGGTGTACATGTACTACTTAATATTTCTGTACCTCATCCAACTTCTCTTCTAGCTCATACTCATCACTCTGGGAAGTTACATTCTTTAAAAGCGTTTGAGTCTTCAACTGTTGGATGTCTGCCTCAATTAGATCTTCTTCACCTTCAGGATTCATACTTCTAGTTTCTGCATCAAGCCACACATAAGCAACATCTAAGTAACAAATGGGGCATGGGCAAGTAATGTGTATCATGAAATTGTGTTGATGAAATTAAAATAAGAGAAAAGGAACACAAGTAATTAAAAGAAAATGTCTGATTCCAAAAAGAAATGAGCAGAGCAACCTAAATGAGCAACCCAAATTAGAAGTTTTTAGAACGAAAAAAGCATGCAAATCCTTTCCTACATGTAACTGTTAAGATTCAAGTTCTCCAAAGGGCTCTTTTTATATTCAATTCTGCTTGATAACCAAAGATGGGCATGCCCGACTCCCCAATTGGGTGCATTTCATTGTACACATGTATATGTATGTCACTTTGTGTTAAGTCCAACTGTAGCATCCATACAAACTACATGTATAGTTGGGATGGTTCCAACCATACATCCCAACTACAGCGCTGGTCAAAGTTGGACCGGCCCAACTACAGTACAGAGTGCCAGCGTGTGCTTTAGCACATGCCAAAGTCATTTTGTTTATATTGGCAACTCATGCTAACAGAAACTACATGTACATGTATGGCTACTTTTTGTGTCATGGATGAAATGCAGCAAGGTTGGCACATACATGTACATGTATTAGATAAATTATGTCGGGGGAACAGGTTAACTAGTATGAATGCCACTGGTTAAGTCAACTCTTACATTCTGTACACCTGCATGCCTTCATGTACATGTACAAAAAATGTATTGCAACAAGCCCACCAATGACCAACGAAGTTCGACCACGTTCGTCTCGGCTGCTGCTGTGACGTGGCAACACCCATCAGGCAGGATGTGTGACATGTGCTGTACTGTGTAACAGTGATAGATTGAGAGACTTAAAAATCCCCCCGCCACCGGAAATGGTCACAAGATATGGAGCAAGTGTAGTGGAGGCATTTTTAACTTGGGTGATTTTTTTTATTAGTACTTGCAGCCTGTATTAAGATAGGGGTGGCACCCCTTAGTTTACCCAGTTGGAGTTGCAGTGTGTGCCCCCCCTGGTGTTTATTTCAAACTTAAGTCCATGTAGCATAGCTAAAGCTTCAGTAGCAGGTCAGCTGGCAGAGAGTAAACACTCATGTAACCTGGCATCCAAATCTGCCCTTGCTGTATTTAAGAATCGACCTGCAGTGGACTTGGTAAGTTTCTCCCCTTTTCCTTTTTTTGTGAACATGATCATGTGCCGCTTTACTTTGTTTTGACATATTAAGGTTTAGCTCTATAGTCAAGTCAGCAGTTTTCCCTTGACAGAGATATATTTTTTTAAGGCTCTCCTTTTGATCCATTTTTGGAGGTCTGAAGATACTTGCTGATTTTTCCCTAGAGATGCCGAAATAATCTGTAGTTTTGCAAGTGTTTTTTTACTTTAATCTGAGGGCGTCATGTAACTTTTCATGTTTTTGCTGAAGCTTATCTTTTGAAACAGAGTGTATTGTTTTTTTAGTATCCGTGAAAAGTTTCCGCTCCTTTTTCAGTTGTTGATTATCCCAGGCACTTGTAACTTTTGGAGTTCATGGTTATTGGAAGTGTTCCTATTACATGTATTGCTTGTGGTTTTCCTTTTTTTTTCTTTTTATCTTTTTGCTGGAAGTGCCATGAAGTTGTTCTTTATATAAGGTTGTTTTGTTTAGTAGACTAAGTTTTTTTTAGCTTCGGAAGTCAGATGATTGGAGTATGTAGGATCGAGAAGTTGGAAACTTTGTGCTGTTTAATACTTGAGATGCTTGGACACATTTTTTCTTTATCTTTTCCTTATTTTTTTTGTATTTTAGTTAGAAATTTTAGGCATGGAATACACTTGTTCATATTTCAACCATGTGATTTTTGTCTTGTGTAAGGCCAGTTTCTTTGTTCTCTATTCCTTGCCACATGGTTGAGGCAGCAGCTCTGAGTTTATGACTAGGGAAGTAGGGATTACACATAGGATTAGAGTGTCCTGCCTTCCAAGAAGAGGCCAGAGTCTTTTGTTTATTACTTCTTAATTATTCATGAGCTGAGTGTCAGTAGCATTACCTACCCTCCTTCCTCCCATGCTAGAAGTTTATGACGGATTAAGTTTTACCTTAAGTACATGTAGCATGGCTGTGCATTGCTAGGTTATTATATGAAGATGTTTTTTGTTGTTGCGTAACATTTCATTTATAAGTATCCATTTTCTTCTTTCTTTGCAGGTTGTTAAAGCTGTTTGTGTAATCGATTTGTACTTTTCTTGATACTGTGTTGGCTTTAAGGTTACAGTTTGAATATTGTTGGCTTATAGTTGTGGTTTGACTTGGCTTTGAGTTATAGTTTGAAAGTTGGTTTGCTTTTGGTTAGTTCCATTGGTTTTGGTTTCTGATCATGGTTTAAATTTTCCTTGGTTTGGTCCTTTTCTTTTGATTTTTGGTCTGGGTCTATAGGTCTTTTGAGTTGGTTTATGGTCATGTGAAGGTTGGTCATTATTTTGGTCCATTGGTCTAACCGTCGAGGATTCTTTTTAGGAAGATTAATCACTGTATCTGACGCTTTCTCTTTGGAGTTATTTTTTATTTCTTGTTAATCTCTTGCCTTTTTTTGAATAAATCTTCTTTTGATTGGTTGTTCCGGAATTGACGAAATTTTCTCTGTGTTATTTTTTTACAAAGATCTCGCGCCTGTCTTTACCCGATCCCGGATTGTTTATCTTTTTGTGCTAATCCCCAGCGAAAGATTTTTTTTTGTATTTTGCAAGCGAGTTTCCCCCAGTGTCTAAAGTTTTCTTAGGTGTGTCATTTTTCCAGGCTACACAAGCATGGTCATTGGTGGGCTCGAAGCATGTGCAGTTTGATATACATAAACGGCATGAACAAAGCGACAGTCCACAAGTGAAAGCGAGAAATTGGTGAGCAAAAATCTCATTTTTCAAAAATTGGCCAAACCCCAATGTGTAACAACACGATGACCATGTAAACCTTGTTGGCTCAAAGTCACATGGAGCATGGCAGAAAAGAGACTTTGTGCTCTCAGTTCTCAAAGTGGGCAGTCTCCTAACTACATGTATTACTACTACTGTATGTCCATATGTAACTTAAAGTTTAGCCAATTTGTAGAGTACATACGGACGCCATAATAGCCATCAGAAAGCAAAAACATGTCCAGAAAAGTTCACTTTAGGAGGGAAAACACCAAGTCGCTAACTTAGAAAACAACTAATCCTCAGACATTGTCAGACCAGTGTAAGGCCTCGGCCTACTCGTTTTGTGCACAGTGCAGTGGCGTTCGTATATGGAACTCTTTGAGAGGCCTAGTTACTAAGATTAGTGTGGAACTTACAAGTTACACCACAATAACCATGATAACTGACAACAATGTCAAGCTTATAATTATTAGTAATAATTATAAGCTTGACTTCGTTAATACATACCATCTCGTCGTGCATCACAGCCCCTGCCAATAATGTGTCAACCATTCGGTCATAAGCTAGGAGGGCGCTAGGCAGCAAGTGCACATTTTTTATGTTAGACTACGTACACTACATGTACGTAACGGTGCACGAATCCGTCGTCAGTACGTACAGGTACTATACAAAGTGCATGTGCCTTAATACATAGACTCGGTTCAAGAAGTCGGTAACTGAAATAGGAAAACAGGCACGTTTTGCTAGCATAATTACTACGCCACTGTTCATTTCACCAGACTGCTTTGCCATGAGTCGTCTGTGTGATTCGCGCAGCGTAGGACCATGGAGGTAAAAGTCCAGGAATAACATTGTGCTTTAATTAAAAAAAAAACTTCGATGCACAATTCAGATCAGACGAAAGCCCAGCTGTAGTGCCATCAAGTATTTATTTTCATACAATGAAGTATTTTTGTTCGGATTCGTTTTTATAAGTACACTTTTTCGAAGTTTGTTTTTCTGAAGTACTTTTTCAACTCCGTTTTGACGGGATGCCCTTTCTAAAGTTTGTTTGCAAAATATAACTTGTTCTTATGATGAGATGTAGTTCTGGAAATGTAATGTCAATTTTTGGAAACAAATTGTTTTTACGATATAGGCCTATCTTTTGATCAAGTTTGTTTTTATGACACATATCTTTTCCCGGTTAATTTTCAAGGGGCTCATATTTTGGAGGTTGAATGTATTTCTCACAAAACAAACTAAAAAAGTGTGTCTCGTAAAAAGATTTGTTTCCAAAAATTGAAACAATGTTTCTAACTATAGATATCATACAAACTAGAGAAAAAGTCTCGAACAAATAAACTTTGGAAATATATTTCTCGTCAAAACGGAGTTCGAAATACATGTTTCCTAAAATCAGACTTAAAAAAACTTCAATTTTTGAAAAAATAAATTTGAAGACAATACAGGGCTTTGTAATATCCAGAAATGTCCAATGTCAAAATAATGACACCCAATCAAGATGTACAACATAGGCCTATGCAGTGGCGTATAACTGGCCATATCGGTTAAATTTCGCTGGGGAAAGGGCTCTAGGGTGACCTCATCCATTGCGTTAGGTCATAGTAAAACAATGACTACTGACTAAGCCGACTTCTACCAGATTTTTTGTTCTCTGATTTCGGGGGGGGGAGGCCCGTGACTCGCGGCCCCACTCGGTTAAAATACATGTACACGTACGTCATTGCGTACAAGTACATGCTAGGTAAAAATCAAACCATGGAGGTTGGGAAACATTGTAATGGCTCCACCCGCGGAGATCCCTCTACTCTACGCTCTAACCCAAGCTTGATATCTTCCTAAACCGAGACAAAGTCATTTAAAACAAACACATGTACCAATAAACCCTTCAGAAGGGCATATAAGAGGTTTTATGAAACATTTCCACCACCATCCCTCGAAAAAAAATCGTCCTTCCCCTAAAATTTGGATCTGGATTTGTCCCTGATTTTCCTTTCCCACTTGAGCTCATCATGATGCACTTTGCTACTGTTTTTGCGTTTGTGTTAATGGTTATTTATGTTGGTCAAAACATAATGGCCGAGATAGATCCACGGGGATTATGCCATACGTCGCGCTTAAGTCGCTAGTCAATTCCGACGTGTTGCCCTTCCGCTTGCCACTTCAACTCCGCCGCAGTTGCCCATATAGTGGACTACCCTCTACCAGGCTCCTTTCTTGACGGTATATTCCTCCACTCCACGGTCCTCTGTTACACAGTGAAATAGGTCGTACCGCACCAGGTCTTGGAAACGAAGTAGTGGTCTTCCTCGAGAAGGAACTCCAGTGCTGACTTGCAGAGGATTAGCTTAGAAAGTCGATCCAATGCCATCCTACAGACATTCATGACCAAACCATCTGAGACGACCTTCTGTGAGGATAGTGCGCATACTCGCAGTTGCGTTGCAGCACTTCCACATTTGACACTAGATCCGACCATTTGACGCGTAGAATCCTCTCAGGAAGACAGAAGCTGTTAAGCCTGGCGATCTGCACTGCATAGGCAGACAAGTTCTCGGTCCCATACAGCAGTGTAGACAGAACACCTGCTTTGTAGACTGCGATCTTTGTCTTCAACCTAAGCTTCCTGTTACCCCACACGCGCCTCCTGAGTCGACCCAAACGACTCACAGCTCTGCCAATGCGTCTATTGAGATCTGTCTCCCAGATACTCGTACGTGCCAGTGAGACGCATGACCCGAGGTAACAGAACTCGCGATCGTCTACCACTGACAAGTTCTTCCCATTATAGGTAAGAACACTTCAGTATGGAGCCTGATTCTCTACTTCTTGGCACATGATAATTGCCTTTGTCTCGCTGAACGTTAGACCAAACACTGCAAAGGAGGTAGTGAAATGAGGGAGCACTGAGGGTGCCGAGTGAGCGACTACCGCAACATCGTCAGCAAACAAAAGGACCCTAACAGTGAAGTGAGACAACTTAGTCTTAGCTCGGATTCGTTGGATATTGAAAAGCCCGCTGTCGAAACGAGAGTGCAAGTAGATTCCCAAGGTATTTATAGCAACTGTGATCATGTGACGCAGAAACTTCAAGACAGCTGCTAGAAGTCAGGGTTCAAGGGTCTCAACAGAAGCTTCTTTTATTCGCAAGGCTACATGACATACATGGCACATGTGTCACTTCTTCGCTTAGCTCCTGATTTAAACTCATTTCTAAGCTCCATCCTAGTTCCATGTTCTCAGCGTCTATATTGTAGTTCCTATAGGTTCCATGCAGAGCTCCGTGAAAACTAACAATAAAGAGTAATAAAGATTTCCATAAACATGTGTGAAAGGACATCACATATGCACGTAACATGAACACAAATACATGTACTATCACATGACCTACATGTAGGCTACAGTATATCAACTATCCACGAGTGTGAAGTAAAATCTGGCACAAAAATTCCCTAACTTAAACCAAACCAATAAAGTAATCTCTCCATATAAAGGAAAACAAGTTATTTACCTCCTTGAATCCTCTAAGGTCCATCAAAGGGGTACACTGGATAAAATTCAATCACAAAGTATTTACGATAACTTGGAGAAATGGCATGATCAACTTCCAAAAGCATGAGGTGATTTGTTTGTTTGAACAGCATCTGTGTACTCCACTTAATAACTGCACGAGGGCGCTATAACAGTATGACTAGTCTGCATTAACATGGCTCCCCAAAATTAGTACTATAACTCTAATTTTCAAAACACAGAAACATTAAACAACAACTTGTACGTTGAAAGACCCTTGAATTACTAAACAATTAACTAGTTAAAACTACACTTAATTAACTAACTAGTACTACGTTCTTGGCAAAAGTACGCATAGTAGCAACAAGGTTCAATCTGATTCCTTGGTGTGCTGAGTTGTTTTACTTAGGCTCCTCGACGGGGAACTCTCCGGTATCCTTGTTTGTGACAAGCAGGACTAGCTTCTGCACTGGACGTTCCAAGTATCTTTTGGGATGCGTCTGCTTGCCTTCTACGTCGAGCAATGGGTCGCCTAGAAGAAGACGTGCACTACGCACTAGACCATCTTTTCCTGGAAAGACGTCCTTGACACGGCCCAGTTGCCACCTGTTGCGAGGGAGCGTGTCATCCTTAACAAGCACTATGTCATCAACTTCAAGGTTGGGGTGTGGACGGATCCACTTTTGCCTCAACTGCAATGTCTGGATGTATTCCTTTCTCCAGCGGTTCCAGAATTCATTTGCAAGGAACTGGACTCGACGCCACCTTTTCTTCGAGTAGAGATCAGTGCTTTGGAAACATCCAGGTGGTGGTAAAACCAATGTTGACTTCATAGTCAGCAAGTGATTCGGTGTTAAGGGAGCGAGTGAGGTTGGGTCGTTCAGGTTATCGATGGTCAGAGGTCTGCTATTTATGATGGCAGCTGCTTCTGTCATGAGAGTCCTCAGTGACTCGTCGTCGAGATGAGATCCCAGTTGATCCATTAGGGACGAGAGTACTCTTCGTACCGAGCGGATTTGCCTCTCCCATACTCCTCCTGTATGACTCGCCGTTGGTATATTCGTCTTGAATTCAACTAGGTCGCAGTTCTGCTTGATTAGGAACTTTCTGACATGATCGGTGTTCATCTCTTTCAGGGCTTCATTGAGCTCTGATCGTGTTCCAACAAAGTTGGTGCCCTGGTCACATCTCAGTTGTCGGATAGGTCCTCGAATGGCGATGAATCTACGCAACGCATTGATAAAGACATCAGTACTAAGTGCAGTCGTGGTCTCGATATGGATTGCTCGGGAACTCATACAGGTGAAAAGAACGCCATATCTTTTGAGCTCCTTGCGGCCTTCCTTTATGTACCATGGCCCAAACAGATCTACACCGCAATATGTGAAGGGAGGAGCAGGTTCAAGTCGGTCTTCAGGCAGATTTGCCATCTTCTGTTCTATGACTGGTTTGTACAGCTTTCTACATTTGACACACTTAGAGATGATGCTGGATACCGCAGAGCTGCAACCAATGATCCAATAGCCGCTTGACCTGATCTGGTTAGTGGTCATACTTCGTCCTTGATGACCTGCTACTTCATGGCAGTGTCGGATTATCAGGTCGGTGATGTGATGATTTCTCGGGAGTATCGCCGGGTGCTTGAAGTTGGGAGGAAGGTCAGCCCTCTTGATACGTCCCCCAACTCGCATTACGCCATCTTCATCGATGAACGGGTCCAGTCTATACAGACAGCTTGTCTTTCTCATGGCTTTGTTTCGGACCCCAGCTGTCTGTCGATCCACGCAGTTGCTGCTGACATCCAGTGACTCCAAAATCTTCATTTCCCCTGCGAAGGAATGTCTTTGAAGGAGACGAATGATCTCAACTTCTGATTGACAGAGCTCTTCAACTGTAGCTGGTTCATAGAGAGGGATTGGTCTTTCCTGCGGTGTTTGGATTGGCTTGATCGTTTGTCCTCTCTTGATGAGGCGAGCTTTCAGGCGCTGTTTCAGCTTGAGACAGATTGCTACTGCTCCCTTGACCCGATGCCATTGTGAGAATCTTTCCAGGCGTTCTAACATAGAATGCTTCGGAGATGAATGTGTGGAGAATGCTTGCACTTTCTTCACTTCAGGATCGTCAGAAGAGACTGTTGGACTGCAAGCCTCGATTTCGATTGGAACGTCCCTTTCTTGTAGAAATGCAGGACCATGTAGCCACCTTGATTGATTGACCAATTCGTTTGCACACAGGCCTCTGGAGCCATCATCTGCTGGGTTGGCCTCTGAGCGTACATGTCTCCACTGGTTTGGTTCGGTTTGGTCCCGGATTTGTTGCACCCTGTTTGCCACGAAGGTGTGGAATCTACGGGCGTCGTTGGCTATATATCCTAGGACAACTTGGCTGTCCGTCCAGAAAACCTCACTGTATTCCTTATAGTCAAGCTCCTTCTGTAGAAGTGCACTGACTCGCACGGATACAACTGCTGCATTGAGTTCTAAGCGAGGGATCGTGACAGTCTTCAACGGGCAGACTCTACACTTGCCCATCACCAGGGCACAGTGGACTCTTCCTTCAGTATCTTGAAGTCGTAGATATGAACACTGTGCATATCCTGTGTTACTGGCATCGGAGAAATGATGAACTTCAATGGATTTCACATCTCCAAAGTCCTCTGGCCGAAAACATCTCGATACCTTTAGGTCTTGAAGATGAATCAGGCTGCTCCGCCATTGCTCCCATCGAGATCTTACAGGGTCTGGGAGTGGATCATCCCAGTCAGCTTGATCTTTGCAGAGGCTCTGCAAAATCTGTTTTCCGACGAGTACGACAGGAGCTACTAGTCCCAGTGGGTCATAGACAGAGCAGACAGTCGATAGAACTCCACGTTTTGTCAGTGGCTGATCCTTCAAAGTGATGCGAAACTGGAAGGTATCTGATTCGATACACCACTGAATTCCAAGGGCTCTCTCAACTGGCAAGGAATCAAATCGAAGGTCGAGATCCTTAATCCCCTTTGCACGGTCTTCCAGTGCAACTGCATCGATGACCTCTACAGAATTACTAACAAACTTATGGAGACGCAGGCCACCTCGTTTGCAAAGATCCTTTGTCTTCTGGATCAGGTCAGTTGCCTCGTGTTTGGTTGGAACGGAGATCAACCCATCATCCACATAGAAATTTCGTCGCACGAAGTTGGCTGCTGCAGACCCACACTCTGTCTCAAAGTCATCAGCTATCTGTCTCAGGCCAAAGTTTGCGCATCCCGGAGATGATGTAGCCCCGAACAGATGCACTTTCATACGAAACACATGAGGATCTCCTTCACAGCATCCATTGCTCCACCACAAGAACCGAAGAAAGTTACGATGTTCCGCATCGACTTGGAACTGGTAGAACATCTTTTCAACATCGCATATGAGTGCAACAGGTTCTCTTCTGAATCTGCACAGTACACCTACAAGGGCATTAGTAAGGTCGGGACCTTGTAGAAGGTGATCGTTGAGACACACTCCGTGGTATCTAGCACTACAGTCAAAAACTACCCTGATCTTTTCAGGCTTCTTGGTGTGGTATACCCCATGGTGAGGTATGTACCACACATGACCGCTGTCTTCATAGGCTACCTCGGATTCTGGAACACGTTCAGCATAACCGTTTTCGATGATATCCTGCATGAAAGAACAGTAGTCTCGATGGTAGCTTTGATCCCTTGCAAAGCGTGACTTTAACTGGTCCAAGCGGCGAACAGCTTGCATCTTATTGTTCGGCAGTTTAGGAGGTTCAGTCCCCTTGAAAGGAAGTGGCATGATGTAATGACCATCCGGTTGCTGGCGGATCCCTTCCTGCATCTTCTTCATGAACTTGCGGTCATCAATCGAAACTGGAACGTCGCATGACTTTCTCTCTGAGAAGTCGAGTTCCATCATCTCAACAATCCCCGAAGGTTTGATGACTTCCTTGACATGTGTTCTAAATGCAAGCAGGACTTGGTCTCTCACGGTGTTCATGCCAACTTGACATTCTGCCTTGGATAACGTTGTCGGGTTCTCGCATGCAAGAATTCTATGGCTCACTCCCACTTGATCGGATTCATTCTCTCTCAGGTCTGGGTCGACAATTCCTATAATTCCCCAACCAAGGTCTGTCCTTTGACCATACGGCTCATTGTCGACTGGCGCAATCACTTCACGAGGGGCAAGGGCTTGTGGGCAATTGTATCCGATTAGGATTCCAACTTCGCAATCAGCCACCGGCATGAGTTCCCTTGCTATCTTGTCCAAGTGGGGCCAGCGTCTTGCCATGTCTGCTGTAGGTATATGTGTGCGGTTAGCTGGCATGATGCCTCTTGTGTATGCCGTAGGGAGCGTTATTCTCAGATTACTGTCATATCCTCTCACTTGTAGTCCTCTGATCTTCCGAGATTCTACTCGCTGATTAGATGAGAACATTGTGGATAGCAGTAGCTGGACCTTAGGTCCATCGAGTCCGAGTGCATCACAGGTATCATCTAAGATAAATGTGGTGTCCGATTGCGTGTCCAGGAGTGCGTACACAAGTCTCTCCTGATTGGGCGTGTCAGAATGTGACACCCATACCGGCACGATCATCGAACTCTTTCCTTGTACGCAGGTGTCACTGAAGTTGTTCACTCTTGTGTGTGAACTCGTTGAAGCTACCACTGGCTTGGGTGGTTCACTCTCTGGCTTCGGGTTTGGGGCTGGAGTTTCCTTGACATCACCATGAAGTGAAGTTGGGTGTCGTCGTTTGCATGTCTGACAGGTTTTTCTCTGCCGGCACTGCTTCGATCTGTGGCCTTGAGTTAAGCAGGCGAAGCAGAGACCCCTTTTCATCACAAATTGTTTCCTCTCTTCAAGCGTCTTGGAAAGGAAACTTCGACAGTCGTCAAGCTGATGACTCCTTTTCTCACAAAGTAGACAAACTTCATCTTGAAAACCCCCTTTTCGTTTTGTCTCAGTCGCAGTAGAGAACGTGCTAGCTCCTGCAGCTCTCTTTGATTCCTTTCTGGCACTTCTAGCATCTTGCTTCGTACTCTCACTCGAGGGTCTTTCCGCTTTGAGGGACTGGAGTGAAGTTACAGGGTCGCAGGCAAGATCAGCTTCTTTCACAACAAACTTGACGAATTCCGTGTAGGGGGGAGATTTGTTGTGTTTTTCCTTCCATTCTTGCGCCTTTCGACCCCATCTTGGTACAAGCCAGTCTGGAAGTTTAGCAAGCAGTTTTCGGTTTTCCCTGTCATCATTGAGTATGTTCAGATTCTCGTTCGTCTTCATCGCAGATTCGCATTGTCGCAGGAAGTCAGCTAGATTTCGCAAACCCTTGCCATCTCTGGGGGCTATTTTGGGCCATGTGTCTAGCTTGTCTCTGAATGCGTTGGCAATGACGAACGGATCACCATATCTCTTCTGTAGCAGGGCCTTGGCCTGGTCAAAGGCATCGTCACTTGATAGGATGAGGAATCCGTCAACTGCTTCCTTTGCTGGTCCAGTCAAATATCTCTTCAAGTAGTGTAGCCTTTCCGAGGGGGGCACACCTCTTTTCTCAATTAATGTTTCAAAGCTGATTCTCCAACTGGGATATTTCAGCGGGTCGCCTGAAAACACACCGGGCTCTGGCGGGGGAAGACGACTCAAGTTCAGCTGATTGGCAAAGACTTTGGCCAGGTCACTCAAGTCGTTTCTGTCATCTCCTGCCAGCGTTGAATTCTTTGGTTTCTCAGGGATTTCATCTGAATTTGCTTGGTGTTCAGATCCCGACAATGGTGGGGACTCATCTGCTAGGCCTGCATTGTCGTGGCAGTTGGGCAATGACTGCACATATTCCCTTACCATTGTGTCACGATTTTCAACCTCTCCAATTTCTTCAATGTCAGAGTTGACAAATTCTTCATTTAGAACCGTGTCTATGGCACGTATTCTGGCTTGGGTAGCACAGAGGTTACGCATTGTTTGCAATTTGGCAAGCTCAGCATGATTTTTTTCTATTTCTGCCCTCTTTTCTGCCTCAGCATCAGCAAATTCTAATTGAGCCTTCAAAGCTGCTGCTTCTGCTGCCAGTGCGGCCTTTGTAGATGTAATCGACGAACGAGAGGAATTTGTCCGGATGCTTCGGTGGGAGTGTCGTGATGACATTCTAGAACGCTTTTCAAAGTGTTCAGATTGTGCCGCTTCCTGTGTCAGGTTGTGATCTGCTCCTGATGCACGAAGCTTGTCACTACTGGTTTCGGTAGGGGAAACTGGATTCGCAGCTGTGCCTGACATGTTAGTATCGGGTGTCTCGGCCATGAAGGGAATGGGCATATGTTCCTGTTCCAATTTCTCTTGTTCTCCGGTGGCAGACATGATGGCGCATGTACATGTACCTGTTCCTAAAAACTGCAAATTACTAAGTGGGAAATAGGTACCGCAAGTTATACACACATGTACATGTAAATATACCAGTGCTGATCAAAATTGGTTGCCACTAAGTACGCAAATTTCTAATTTAGGAATAGGCAATCAGCACTAGTAAACAGCACTTAAGTACTTAAGTATTTCGCAAATTACAACATGCTCACCTGCAGTGAGAAACAGAATTAACTGGCAAGAATTCTTCATGACGATTCAAAATGGCAAGAAAATTTACATGGCAACATGCGAAAGTACACGTGAATCTTCAATACAAATATGTACACTTTTGTAAGGAATCAAATGAGGTTACAAGTTTCGTCGATTTCACAGGACGTCATGACAACTCACAAGCAAGTCTAGATTCATATAAGACATGTAAATCAGGGCGAAATGCAGTTTACGAATGTCTCAAAATGAATTCATACGACATGGCAAACAGTACGTGTTCAAAGTTTATAACGGAAGAGTTCCTTGAGCGATGTTGCAAATTCTAGTTCGTCTTCTCGGTAGGTTGGCGGCAGCCTGCTGTATGATGCATTTCGTCCTGTTCGTCTGATGTTAGCCCAATGTATGACGCAGCAGGCCTTGTACTAAGATGTCAATCCAGATGTACAATGCAATGGCCTCCGGTAGTACAATCAAACTCCGATGCATGATACGCCAGCACCTGGTAGTATGAACTCCAACTGATGATACGGAAGCCCCCTAGTAGTAGTATCTGACGTGTAACCAATGTGTATTCGATGACCCAATGTCCGATGAACGGAGTTTTCACTATAGCAACTGTGATCATGTGACGCAGAAACTTCAAGACAGCTGCTAGAAGTCAGGGTTCAAGGGTCTCAACAGAAGCTTCTTTTATTCGCAAGGCTACATGACATACATGGCACATGTGTCACTTCTTCGCTTAGCTCCTGATTTAAACTCATTTCTAAGCTCCATCCTAGTTCCATGTTCTCAGCGTCTATATTGTAGTTCCTATAGGTTCCATGCAGAGCTCCGTGAAAACTAACAATAAAGAGTAATAAAGATTTC
This sequence comes from Acanthaster planci, assembly GCF_054643075.1. Taxonomy (NCBI): domain Eukaryota; kingdom Metazoa; phylum Echinodermata; class Asteroidea; order Valvatida; family Acanthasteridae; genus Acanthaster; species Acanthaster planci. The sequence goes on from NC_141796.1 coordinate 4,089,659, forward strand.
CATAAACATGTGTGAAAGGACATCACATATGCACGTAACATGAACACAAATACATGTACTATCACATGACCTACATGTAGGCTACAGTATATCAACTATCCACGAGTGTGAAGTAAAATCTGGCACAAAAATTCCCTAACTTAAACCAAACCAATAAAGTAATCTCTCCATATAAAGGAAAACAAGTTATTTACCTCCTTGAATCCTCTAAGGTCCATCAAAGGGGTACACTGGATAAAATTCAATCACAAAGTATTTACGATAACTTGGAGAAATGGCATGATCAACTTCCAAAAGCATGAGGTGATTTGTTTGTTTGAACAGCATCTGTGTACTCCACTTAATAACTGCACGAGGGCGCTATAACAGTATGACTAGTCTGCATTAACAGTATTGTTACAAAAAGCATGGTTTAAGAGGTATGAGAAGTAGATGTTGAAGAGACATGGCGCCATCACGCAGTCCTGCTTAACTTCACATCTGACAGAGAAGATGTCAGATACACATGCCGTTGAAGGAGATCCCGTCATGAAATGACCCGACATCTTGAGTGCATCGCTTGCAGGGCAGTCAATCTTCTCAAGTACGCTCTGCATAAACCTGAGCTCGATTTACTGTGTCGAATGATTTTGTGAGGTCCTAAAAGCGATGCAGAGATCCACATGCTTTTCCCTACCTTTTTTTGGTAGCTGACGACACGGTGTTGTAGTTGAGACCTGGAAGTCCAAGACCGAGACCTAATGACCCAAGACCTCAAGACCTTGTATGTAAAGCATGCAATAAAAGAATTGAAAAGAATTACAAAAACACGTATCATGTGCAACAAGGGAAATATAACTTTTTATTGACATCAAGACAGCTTCCTTGTAGACTTAAAACATTAGTAAAGTTAATTAACAATAATTTAATCCTTGCCATGTTTATAATTTTCTCAAGACAACCCTGCTCTGTTGCATCCAACATAATCCAGCACAATTGAGGTATGCAACCTGACTAAAACAACTGACTATGCACTTGAGGACAAAACATTAGAATGAATTAGAAACAGTTAGAAGCTAGAATGACTCAAACTGTACTCAAATATATGTACATGTCAAGTTTTTCTGCTGAGGTGCCTCGTCAATGCTGAACTTCTTCCGGGTCTCTCTGAAATCCCGATTCGTTACAGGACAGAATTTACACACTGCGGAGTGTTTTTGTTGCCAGCTTTGCTGTCCATGTAGGCCGTCTTTAAAACTATTAAGCGTATAGTGGCAAATTTACATGACATCTCCGATTACTTACCAAGTTGTGTGGCGGTGTCAGCAACTTAGCGAAGAGGCAAAATTTTATCACAATACAGTGTACTCTACAGTGTAAATAAAACACGGTCTCTAGTCGAGTGTAATCGATTCTGCACAATGAGTGCAAGTTCACGTTTGTATGCAATATTGGTGGTCTCGATATCGAGACCAGCAAAATACCGAGGCCACAGGGTACCGAGACCGAGACCTCGGAGACCAGGAAAAACGGTCTCACGGTGAACACTGGGAGACCAAGGTCTAAAACTGCACAGAGTGGGTAAATACGCTCTTCCAGGACTTTAAGCCTCTGCTCCTAAGCACGTATGAGTCTTGCCATAGCACCAAACACGAACGTTCAGCAAGAAAATTCCCGGGTAGTTGCAATCAGGATTGTCCTTTATGAGCAGCATGAATTTAGCATCCTTGAGACACTGAGACACCTTCCCACAATTCTAATAGCTAACAACAAAACGATAAAGTTGTGACAGGAAAGGGCTGTCTGACAAAGCCAGGATCTTGACAAATTCGGCTAGTATATGCCATCGGTACCTCTGAAATCCCCTGCAGTTCAGCAGTGGGGTCACAAGATACCCAGTTTTCGTGTGTAGCTACGAGGAGGCGCTGCAGGAGTCTTGATCATGGTGGAGAGGCTATATGTACTCACTGGCAGGGGGAGATTTACTCACTGGCAGGGGGAGATTTGGCTCTCCTTTTCGACCCGAAACAGGGCAAGCCAGAGGCAGCAGCCGGAGGTAGAAAGTGGGGTTGCAATACTAATTCCAACTGCACTATTGCACAAGACGCACCACACACATCCTG